>NW_026889826.1:540000-622500 GCF_033153115.1 Saccostrea echinata
AGAGGAGGTAAGTCTAGTGGTATAATGACAAAGAGAGGGCCTATTGTAGAGGAGGTAAGTCTAGTGGTATAATGACAAAGAGAGGGCCTATAGTAGAGGAGGTAAGTCTAGTGGTATAATGACAAAGAGAGGGCCTGTTGTAGAGGAGGTAAGTCTAGTGGTATAATGACAAAGAGAGGGCCTATAGTAGAGGAGGTAAGTCTAGTGGTATAATGAAAAAGAGAGGGCCTATAGTAGAGGAGGTAAGTCTAGTGGTATAATGACAAAGAGAGGGCCTATTGTAGAGGAGGTAAGTCTAGTGGTATAATGACAAAGAGAGGGCCTATTGTAGAGGAGGTAAGTCTAGTGGTATAATGACAAAGAGAGGGCCTATAGTAGAGGAGGTAAGTCTAGTGGTATAATGACAAAGAGAGGGCCTATAGTAGAGGAAGTAAATCTAGTGGTATAATGACAAAGAGAGGGCCTATTGTAGAGGAGGTAAGTCTAGTGGTATAATGACAAAGAGAGGGCCTATTGTAGAGGAGGTAAGTCTAGTGGTATAATGACAAAGAGAGGGCCTATAGTAGAGGAGGTAAGTCTAGTGGTATAATGACAAAGAGAGGGCCTATTGTAGAGGAGGTAAGTCTAGTGGTATAATGACAGAGAGAGGGCCTATTGTAGAGGAGGTAAGTCTAGTGGTATAATGACAGAGAGAGGGCCTATTGTAGAGGAGGTAAGTCTAGTGGTATAATGACAAAGAGAGGGCCTATAGTAGAGGAGGTAAGTCTAGTGGTATAATGACAAAGAGAGGGCCTATTGTAGAGGAGGTAAGTCTAGTGGTATAATGACAGAGAGAGGGCCTATTGTAGAGGAGGTAAGTCTAGTGGTATAATGACAGAGAGAGGGCCTATTGTAGAGGAGGTAAGTCTAGTGGTATAATGACAAAGAGAGGGCCTATAGTAGAGGAGGTAAGTCTAGTGGTATAATGACAAAGAGAGGGCCTATTGTAGAGGAGGTAAAGATGTCATTTATTTCTATGAAGATGTGTAAAATAGCACTACATACAGAATGGTGATGCAGGAAAAAAATTTGATTTTTGAAAGTAAAATAATGCTTTTATGAAGATTATTGTATATAATTAGAATTTCGTGAAAGTCATGTTAAGATTTCCACTGTAATTGTATGAAAGGTTAAAATATATCTCACCTATTTACATACTGAATCCCCTATTTCTGTTGTAGGTGGAGGTACCATTTGAGTTGAAGCTGAATGTATCAGACACCCAGTTCATTGTAGTTGAAGACAGCACTACATGGGATACTAATGCTGTCATTCTAAAGGTAACTCTATTATCACTGTAGATAAAAAAGAATGGATGTGTTCATTCTGTAAAGTGTCTAGATTTGTAGTCTAGATTGATGAGACATAAAACTTTTTTTAAAGACTAACAAAAGTACTTTGTAACTATAAAGTTTAAAATTAATAAATATTTTATATCTTCTTATTCAAGGCAAAGAATGTACTCTGTAAATACATATGACATTTTTTACTTTGTTTATTTACAAATTATTATAGAGCACAGCAATACTAAATTTCCGTCCCAAAGCCAAGGACAAAATTCTGACCTGCACTCTTCAGTCTTTGGAGGTATTTTCCTGCTCTTTGACAGCAGAAGAGGAGACGGCTCAATCCATCATAGATCCACTTACCATCCACATTGATCTCAACGCTAATCCACTTCCCAAACATAAGCTGTCATCACCCGCTGGATTATTGGAGGCTTCTCAGGTCCATCAAAATAACCTTGTACTTGAGGTACCCAACAGATCTCTCTGTACAATGTATCCACAATGTAATGTAGGCTAATTAGAAATATTACAATTTTGTTAATGCCTCTTTTTTTTGCCAAGTTGCACTATCATTTTATGCAAAGTATTGAAAAGATGATTTAGGGTGAAAATAACCTGAACAATATTTAGACAGGTTAGTGTACTGTGATTTAAATTACATGGATTAATTAATGTATTCCTGTATTTTCAGATTACATTTAATGTTATGAACATTCGACTGTCCTACATTGACATGAAAATGTTCCTGGCTATATTGAATTCTATCCCAGAGCAAGCATTGAAAGCAACACAACATGACAAACCTACAGATAAAGCTTATCCAGGTATGGCATTTTTCCATAATTTAAAAAAGAACTATGTTAATGGTTTTAACATTTTGACATTGTCTGAGCAACATTAGTACATGTAGTGCACTGTGACTTAGGGAGATAATCCTTTCTTTGTTCACATTGCATCATTGTTGTTTTAAGAACAAAGAGTTGTCTATCTTTGCTATGTGAAATTTTGTTACTCAAAAATGAAGTGAAGAAGGTAGACAACGTAACTGCAGTCAATTTTTCTTTAAAATTTCTGACATGGTTACAGTTTATTTTGTAATTTTTTTGGTTTTACTTATCAATGGAAACATTGGTTTTCGTTAATTGGAAAGTCTTCATTGTTCTCAAATTATACAGGTGACTCTCAATGGCTCGAACTCCGATCTCTCGAAGTGAACCTCTGGTCACGTTTTTTTTTCCTCTATATAACGAAACAAATTTATTCCTGATCTCTCAAACTTCCGATCTCTCGAAGTTCTCTATCTCTCGAACCAAGACCTGGGTCCCGTTACACATATTTCATTGTTTTTTACTCTCTATCTCTCGAAGTTCTGATTGCGCATGTGTACAAGTCGATCAAGCGTAAAATTAATTCAGCTTGGACTTATCTGGATAACAGTGAACACCTGGGGATGGGATGGACGTGTTATGGGTGTTGTAAGTCGTCCGAGTGTTGATAAAATTAATTGGTTAATTGGTAAATTATAAACAAATCGCTTCACAACTAATTTTGACTGGACGAGACGATAATTTTGAGAAAATAATTTAGGGACGTGTCAGTAATTTTCCTTGTATCACGAACCTGTATTTTCTTCCTTTACTGGTAGTAGTTCATTAATTCTTGATACACCAAGGGGGTGGAGCATCTAAATGTACAATAACTTCCAATATCAGGAAGTTATTGTACAGAAAAAGTACAAAACTGTACAATAACTTCTTACCACATCACAGGAAGCCCCACCTCCTTTTGAATAAATGAAAATAATTTTAAAAACATTTTTATTACTTCTTGTAACAATAAACTGAACTTTTATTGCCCGTAAATGTTTTTACATTTCACGTATTTTATTTTAGCAAGTCTTCCTTCTTAAAAATTGAAAGAAATGTTACAATTATGAAAATGCTGTCCATTTGTTATGTCGGACAAACTTTCGGAAGCAAACAAATGGGGTATTTTCTTCTGATGACCTTCATTTTCAGTTTCCATGTCTTCAGTCTCCTCTAGGTGCTTTCTTTTCTCACCCGACTGCCGCACTCTGCGGTCGAGTACTTCCGACACCCTTCTGGAAATCTCGTCGCAAGGTTTTTTATATTTACGTACTGCCTTCTCAGATCGATGGCCAGTCCTCCTCATTATTTCTTGCTCGTCCACCCCTGCCATATACAACTGAGTGGCACATGTGTATTTTCCAGAATGGTTGCTGTATTGTCCAGACAGTCCAGCTTTTGTACAGATCGTCCTCATCATGGTCTTCAGCTTGTTTACACCTACAACCTGGTTTCCGTATTTTGGCGGATGTCCCTGCAATGGGCGTCGATAAAATGGTCCCTCGTTACCTAGGCCAGCCAAATAAGTCTTGTAAAAGTCTACGATGCAACGTTCACCTATAATTATTATTAATAAACAGGGTGCATATGGGTTATGTTATTCATGAATTGAGCCGAGTCGTTACTTATCATTAATCATGTATATATAATTATGAAATCAAAGTTCGATTATATACTCAAGTAATTAAATCGTATCTTACCAGGTGAACTGTAATGTCGAATCTGTTTGTTTGTCAGCTGCATTTGGGCCAACCCACCCTTGCAAGTCTTACTGGCACGTCCAATGAATTCCACGTATTTTCCAGAGCTGTCCTCCCCAAGAACAAACTGACTACACTCAAGTTCATGATGCTCGTCATGCCCCCTTAAACCGAAGAGTTTACAGTTATAGTAGAACATGGTATGTTGAAGACTTTCGGAACTGTCACCCCCAAATACACCTTTCTCCCACATGTTTTCCTCATCCTATGGCATAATCGGCTCAGCTTGCTTAATCGCCATCCCAAACCCGTGCTTCAGAAGGTCTTTCATTTTGCTGTCAAGAATTTTCCGGAATCACTAAACCTTGGGTCATTACTGTCCAAAATGTTTTTGTCGAAGATGTTTTTATTTCTGAGGTGGCGCAATATCCCACACGATATGAGGTAGAGAGATCGGGGAGGGTATTCAATGCCATCTTTTCTCCGAGTTTCCACAATAAAGCGCCCCAAGTAGAAATTCAACTGCTCTGCCGTCATTAAATGTAAGAGTGGTATTTCATCAACGGAATTACCATTACATTTCTCCCTCCATTCCTCGAAGACCTTAAGAGCCCACGTGGTATTTTTCTTGGTGTTAGCATTCTGGTTCGATGCAAATCAATTTTGAAATTTCATCATCCGTCACCAGTTTTCCAAACCGTTCACCATTATCACTGGGTTCCGATTTCACAGGTCGAGGCTTTGGATCGGAAATATCAGCTACTGGGTCCACTGTATCTAGGTTGAAAGAACCAAACTCGATACCAATTTCACTGTCCATATTTTCGACACGATTTAAATTCAGCTTTTCACACAGACCCTCGGATATGGCATTTTCTTCTTCAATTTCATCACATACCTGCGAGAGTTCAATATCTTCTTCGGTAACTATGCATATGTTAAAAAAGTCTAAATCACCTAAATCGACCAGGTTAATGGTCGACAAATCGTCTAATACATCCATCCTCCTCAACTTCATTGAAGTAAATGACTAAGTGCGCAAAAATATTCCCAGAATATAACGATGAATTAGCGGGAAATTACTACGGAATGTTCGGATAGTCTACAGAACCAATAATATGCCGGTTGCAGAGCGGGAAAATATAATGGAATCTATCGAATGCTGTCGATACTTTCGCGGCTGTATTACGAAAACCCCCGATATTTTCCAAGTTATGGAAAAAAATGATACATTCCCACGCTGTTTTATGGAAAATTTTTGCCCTAATGTTCCGAGCTTTCTGATTGGTTCGTTGATACAAGTCAGTTAAATTACATTTTATCTCGTGAATCATGGATAATCAAGGAGGCGGAGACTCGTTTGCTTCGCAAACTCGTCACCGCCCCCTTGATTATCCATGATACACTCAATAAAATGTACTTTAACTATAACATAGATTATGAACTTTAATATTATTAGAGTTTACACAATCCCAGTTTGGCAAACATTGCACAAGAAATCCTATCTCAAGAATTGTATACTGATTACAAGCAATCTTGTGAAGGACCGATCAAGCCTGCGCACGGGGATTAGCAAAATCGACAATTGCTATTCAGGTTTCATGTAATCATGAAATGGGAACAAATAAATATTGAAACTTAAGTTAATCATTTCATTTATTCAAAACACGATCATTGCTGTTGAAATCAAGTGAATTACCTGTAAAATACGAATGAAAACGTGTAATGACATTATCAACATATACTTCCGGTATGTATAATAGTAGAACAATGATGATCGGAACTGAAAATTCTGGAATTTATTCACTTTCTATCTCTCGAACCCCCCGATCTCTTGAACTTTTCTTACGGTCCCTTGAACTTCGAGAGATTGAGAGTCACCTGTAGTTTAATTAAGAATTTAATTTTACATCATCAGCTGACAAAATGAGCAGTCTCTATGATATGGGGTTCAGTATGGAGGATTGTAAGAAAGCTCTTGACCTGAACAAGATGAACTTAATGGAGGCAGCAGTTTGGCTGACTGAGAATGCTGTACCAGAGGAAAGGAGCCGGTCAGAAGAGGGGGGACTTCATATCACAGGGATGGAGGTTAGTGTCAGGGGTGGATCATGGATCTTTTCACAGAAATGCTAAGGTTACTTCTCTGGCTTGTTTCTTGTGAAAAGCCAAGCACACACTGTAATCCAAATGCTGTGAAAAAAATTGGACTAGGTATTGCTGTTTTCATTTGTTGTGCATTGAGAGTAAAACTGCTCATATTTTCTGTCGGAAGTATTAATATCTGGAAGTAATGGGTCTATTTCAACCAAACTTCCCACAAGTCATCTTTTGATGATTTAGCTTTAGTTACGTTTACAGATCTTAAAATAAAATGCCTTAGGTATTCCAAAAAGAGATTATTTCAAAATGGCAAAAAATTTGATGGGGTTATTTGAAAACCTTATTATTCAGAAATGACAAAACATACATGTATGTGGAAAGCTTTTTAGCTCACCTGAGCCGAAGGCTCAAGTGAGCTTTTCTGATCAAAATTTGTCCGTTGTCTGTCGTCGTTGTCGGCGTCGTCTGCGTCGTTGTTGTCGTAAACTTTTCACATTTTCATCTTCTTCTCCAGAACTACTGGGCCAATTTCAATCAAACTTGGCACAAAGTATCCTTGGGTGAAGGGGTTTCAAGTTTATTCAAATGAAGGGCCACGCCCTCCTCCAAGGGGAGATAATTACAAAATAGCAAAAAATTAATGGCATTATTGAAAAATCTTCTTCTCAAGAACCAGTGGGCCAGGAAAGATGAAACTCATGTGGAATTATTGTCAGGTAGTGTAGATTCAAGTTTGTTCAAATCATGACCCCGGGGGATAGGGTGGGGCCACAATGGACGATCAAAGTTTTACATAGGAATATATAGGAAAAATCTTCAAAAATCTTCTTCTCAAGAACAGCAAAGCTATGATTGGTCATATTTATATGGAAGCATCCTCAGGTGGTGTAGATTCAAGTTTGTTCAAATCATGACCCCCAGGGGTAGGGTGGGGCCAAAATGGATGATCAATGTTTAACAGAGGTGTACATAGGAAAAATCTTCAAAAATCTTCTTCTCAAGAACAGCAAAGCTATGATTGGTCATATTTATGTGGAAGCATCCTCAGGTGGTGTAGATTCAAGTTTGTATAAATCATGACCCCCGGGGATAGGGTGGGGCCACAATGCACGATCAAAGTTTTACATAGGAATATATAGGAAAAATCTTTAAAAATCTCAAGAACAGCAAAGCCACGGTTTGTCATATTTATACGGAAGCATCCTCAGATAGTGTAGATTCAAGTTTGTTCAAATCATGACCCCCCACTCCCTTTTTAGGGGTAGGTTGGGACCACTTATGCATTTAAGCTTTTCAATACTAAACTGATTTTTCCTTGCCACAGTGCTCAGGTGAGCGATGTGGCCCTTTGGCCTCTTGTTATTAGGTCACCTGAGTCACTCAGGTGACCTATTGCTATCTGTTTTGGTCCGTTGGCGTGCGGGTGTGTGTCGTGCGTAAACTTTTCACATTTTCGACCTCTTCTCAAGAACCACTGGGCCAATTTCAATCAAACTTGCCACAAACTATGATTCAAGTTTTTTCAAATGAAGGGCCATGCCTTCTTCCAAGAGGAGATAATTAAGAATTAGTGAAAAATTAATGCTATCTTTTAAAAATCTTCTTCTCAAGAACCACTGGACCAGGTAAGATGAAACTTATATGGAAACATCATCAGGTAGTGTAGACTCAAATTTGTTAAAATCATGACCCCCAGGGGTAGGGTGGGGCCACAATGGACGATCAGTTTTACATAGAAATATATAGGAAAAATCTTTAAAAATCTACTTCTCAGGAACAACTAAGCCCTGATTGATCATATTTATGTGGAAGCATTGTCAGGTAGTGTAGATTCAAGTTTGTTCAAATCATGACCCCCGGGGGTAGGGCGGGGCCACAATGGAGGATCAAAGTTTTACATAGAAATATATAGGAAAAATCTTCTTCTCAGGAACAGCCAAGCCCTGATTGGTCATATTTATATGGAAGCATCCTCAGGTGGTGTAGATTCAAATTTGTTGAAATCCTGACCCCCGGGGGTAGGGTGGGACCACAGTGGATGATCAAAGTTTATATAGAAATATATAGGAAAAATCTTTAAAAATCTTCTTCTCAAGAACAGCAAATTCGTGATGAGTCATATTTATATGGAAGCATCCTCAGGTAGTGTAGATTCAAGTTTGTTCAAATCATGACCCCCGGGGGTAGGGTGGGGCCACAATGGCCGATCAAAGTTTTACATAGAAATACATAGGAAAAATCTTTTAAAAATCTTCTTCTCAGGAACAGCAAAGCCATGATTGGTCAAATGTATATGGAAGCATCCGCAGGTAGTGTAGATTCAAGTTTGTTCAAATCCTGACCCCCGGGGTAGGACAGGGCCACAATGGAGGATCAAAGTCTTACATAGGAATTTATAGGAAAATTTCTTCTCATGAACTGCAAAGCCATGATTAGTCATTTTGATATAATTGAAGTTTTACACAGAAATACATAGGAAAAATCTTTACATATTTTCTTCTCCAGAACCACTGGGCCAAGAAAAATCATGACCCCCAGGTATAGGGCAGGTCCACAATGGATGATCAAAGTTTTACATGGGAATACATTGGAAAAATCTTCTCCAGAACCACTGGGCCAAGAAAGATGAAATGTGGAAACATCTTCCATAGTGTAGATTCAAATTTGTTAAAACCATGATCCCCAGGGGTAGGGTGGGCCACAATGGACAATGAAAGTTTTATATTGGAATATGTAGGAAAAATCTTGAAAAAATTCTTTTCTCAAGAACAGCAAAGCCATGATTGGATATATTTACATGGATACATCCTCAGGTAGTATAGATTCAAGTTCAAATCATGACTCTGGACTCTGGGGATAGGGTGGGGCCACAATGGACGATCAAAAATTTACAAAAGCTCCTTCTATCAGTTTATTTTATACTCTATGGATCTTCTATGGATTGTTGTTTTATACTCAGGTGACCGTTAAGGCCCTTGGGCCTCTTGTATGTAGTAAAGATTCAGATTCAAATTCGTACAATTCTCAACAAGTGCAATTTTTTATAATCTCAAACTTATGAGCAAGCATCCTTATAGTAGAGTTTCACATTTTGTTATTCCATGGCCACTTGGTCATTGTTATCTTATTATTTTTCCTCCGATTTCAGATAAAGTCATCTTCAGTGTGTGTTTGCCTGATAGATGATTGTGGGGACTCCGATGTTCCACTGGCAGAAATTTCCTTCAACAGCATTCAGTTCTCCCAGCAATTTCTTCCGAGACAAGAGGGGAGTGGATCTTTTATTTTGATGGGTGACTATTACAACAGGAAACTCTCTGGATGGGAGCCGTTTTTGGAACAATGGAAGTAAGTGAGCTGTCACTTGGTTATACCGGGTAATTTTCCGGAAATTTATATAAATGTCCTTGTTGGATATTTTTTTTATCTGTCTACTGGCAATAGACTAGAAAATATCATGTGAAGATAAAGTGTTTGTCATCAAACTGCATGTTTTTCTAATGATTTTAATTTAACTGTTAACTTCTGAATTCTTATGGTGATTTTATTCAATGCCATGAAAAATGATATAAGATATGGAAATCATTCTAAAAAGTACTCTTCCTTCAGTTAACAGAAAACGTCCAGACACTGTACATAAAAAAAATTCTATATTTAAAACTCCAAAACCAGTGTTATATTTTCATGTACAACCTTTTATATCATTTTAGTTGTTTGTGTATTACAATTTGCATGTATTATATATGTGCAGTATACAGGGATCTGTTCATATGTATGCATCAGCTCTATATTTTTTATTTGAACTTCATCAGTTCTGTTAATAATAATGAAAATATAACTGTACGACTCTGTTCTGGGTTTACTGCAGGTCTTGTACTTCTTATAATCAGCTAATTATTTTCTTTCTCTAATAATTACAGATGTCGTTGTGAGTGGAAACAGTACTATCAAAATATGGAGAAGAAAACTGCCATTCAAATCAATGGTAACGTTCTTATAGTTTCATTTCTGCTAGAAATGTATTGTAAGTCAGTAGTGTCATTTATTCCTTTTAAATATAGATGATACATACATGTATTTTCATATGCAATCAGTGCACATGAACATAAGTCAAAAAGCTCCTGCCCTGACCATAAGGTACAACAAAGTGTCACTAGAGACCATTCAAGTTAAATATATTGGCATTCATTTGGATATCTAGGAGAATGACACTTTTGATTTGACTTTTTCAAATATCATTCATCGTAAATTATTCAATATTAAGAAAATTTTGGACTTTGAATGATACAGTTCTGGCATTAATTAATTTGTGCTTGATAATCTATTTTGAACCATCAATTTATTAGAAATATTTTAAGGTACTGTAGGTGCAGGGAAACAATAACAAGACTGTTGAATGTTTAAAAGTCTTTTGATTTATTTTTTTTCAGCACAAGAGGTGTTGAATCTCAACATAACCAGTACAGTCCTGGAGCTGTACAACCAGACAAAGAATACTTGGTCGGAGGACTACTATAAACAAATTGTGTAAGTTTAACAAAAGGACACATAAATTTTTACTAGCCAAGTGTTTTTATATGCTTTTTCTTGTAAAAACCCTCAGGCTATCTCATATCAGAATTCAGAAAAAAAAGTTTGTGAGATTTTTTTTGGACTCTTCTGTTATCTGTAGACCACTCAGGGAGTATATTATGAAGCTATAATCTTTAGCAACTTTTCTGTTATGGATTTTTCTTGATGGCCTGATGCATTGCTCCTTTCAGCCCAGCAAATTCCCAAAACCAGCCCCACCAGGCTAGCCGTACTGCTGTGAGCTGTCAGAGGAGGAGAGTTCCATTTGTTCCCTTTATGTTGTCAAATGAAACAGGATGTACTCTCTGGTTCACTACGGTGACCACCACACCAAGGTACACAAAACTGACCAATCAAAATTATTATGTCTCAAGCATATTCTTGTAATTTGGGGGTGGGTTAATGGAGATGGGAACAAATAAAATTAAAATATTCCTGAAGCCTTGGAAACAATCTAGATCTTGTAAAAAGCAAATAAAACCAAATCCATTTATAATGTTAAATGCTTGATTTGTTCTTGAGGAGAGGTAGGGTTGAGTTACAAATACAGAATTTGTACATAATGAATGGCAATGTTCTAAAAACAAGTTTTATGTTGCCTTTTTTTATGATGATGTTTGTCATATTTGGATAATTTTCAGGTCAGGGAGAAGAAAAGGTTATAAGGATGACCACTATATAAAGGCTTCAGAGTGGAAAAAAGTGGAGTCAGGAGAAAAAATACCATTCTTCTTCCACAACAAAGAGAAAAATCGTCACGAGGTGAATGTCTGTTGTGATGGTTATTGTCTTCACTTTCTTATGAGTGTATATCTGTATAGACTTGATGATGACAGAACCTTCTCTTAAAATAAGGCATATTTTCTGACTTAACTGTACAGAAAACCCACGAGTTGAGCATCAATCAGCTGGTTGTGAAGGTGGATGGGTGGATGAAGCTGTCCAATGTGACGGTGGATCGTGTGGGGGTGTACTTCAGACATGCTGAACCTGATGTCTCACAAGCCAAAGGATTAGCTGGGGTAAGTACTCTCTACATACTTCATATTTACAAGACTTTTAGAGAAACGATAGTTTTTTTGCTCACCTCAGCCGAAGGCTCAAGTGAGCTTTTCTGTCCATTGTCTGTCGTCATTGTTGTTAACTTTTCACAATTTTATCTTCTTCTCCAGAACCACTGGGCCAATTTCAACCAAACTTGGCACAGAGTATCCTTGGGTAAAGGGGATTTAAGTTTGTTAAAATGAAGGGCCACGCCCTCTTTCAAGGGGAGATAATTACAAAATAGTGAAAAAATAATGGCATCATTCTTTTAAAAATTTTCTTCTCAAGAACCAATGGGCCAGGAAAGATGAAACTGACGTAGAATCATTGTCATGAAGTGTAGATTCAGATTTGTCCATATCATGACCCTCTGGGGTAGGGTGGGGCCACAATGGACGATCAAAGTTTTACATAGGAATATATAGGAAAAATCTTTCAAAAATCTTCTCAAGAACAAAAGGCCATGATTGGTCATATTTATATGGAAGCATTCTCAGGTAGTGTAGATTCAAGTTTGTTCAAATCATGACCTCCAGGGGTAGGGTGGGGCCACTAGGACAATAAAAGTTTTATATAGGAATACATGTATATACTATTAGGAAAAATCTTTAATAATCTTGTTCTCAAGAACAGCAAAGCTATGATTGGTCATATTTATATGGAAGTAACCTCAGGTGGTGTAGATTCAAGTTTGTTCAAATCATGACACCAAAATCAAAATCATCAAAACATGACCTCAAATCATGGGGATAGGGTGGGGTCATAATGGGGGATCAAAAGTTTTACATAGGAATATATAGAAAAATTTGCTCAAGAACAGCAAAGCCATTTGTTATATTGATATGGAAGCATCCTCAGGTAGTTTAAAATTCAAGCCCCCCTTCAAACTTTTCAATACTGAACTGATTTGTTCTTTTTCATAGCCAATGTGTTCAGGTGAGCGATGTGGCCCATGGGCCTCTTGTTGAGCCTTGCGATGTGTAGACATGAAAATAGGCCCTTTAATACATAATTAGCTTTTCTTGCATATTCTGCAATTTATCAGAAGCCTAGCCTCTTGTTTTAAAATTCTCTTTTCAAGAATGCAAGGGCAGTGGATAGTCTTATCGATATGTGCATCTCCATATTGTGTTTAAAATGCCCCCTCCCCCCTCCCTGAGCTAGGTTAGGGCCAAATGGGTCACATGGCCAGGGAAACAACTTCAAAAATTTTCTTTATTCCAGGACAAATATTGAAGCTTAAAATGTATTGGCCAGGAGCTCATGTTTAGGAAATGTTCTTAGAAAAAAGTTGCTGCTGTTTATCTTTTTAGCTCACCTGAGCCGAAGGCTCAAGTGAGCTTTTCTGATCACATTTTGTCCGTCGTCCGTCCGTCCGTCTGTCCGTCTGTCTGTCTGTCTGTCCGTCCGTCTGTAAACTTTTCACATTTTTGACTTCTTCTCAAGAACCACTGGGCCAATTTTGACCAAACTTGGTACAAAGCATCCTTGGGTGAAGGGGAATTTAAATTGTTAAAATGAAGGGCCAAGTCCCCTCACAAGGGGAGATAATCAAGAGAAGACAAAAATAGGGTGGGGTCATTAAAAAATCTTCTTCTCAAGAACCACAGGGCCAGTAAAGCTGAAACTTATATGGAAGCATCCTGGGGTAGTGTAGATTCTAAATTGTTCAAATCATGACCCCCGGGGGTAGGGCGGGGCCACAATGTGGAATCAATGTTTTACATAGAAATATATAGGAAAAATCTTTAAAAATCTTCTTCTCAAGAACCACTGAGCCAGAAAAGCTGAAACTTATGTGGAAGCATCCTGGGGTAGTGTAGATTCTAAATTGTAAAAATCATGACCCCCGGGGGTAGGGCGGGGCCACAATAGGGAATCCAAGTTTTACATTGAAATATATAGGAAAAATCTTTAAAAATCTTCTTCTCAAGAACCACTGAGCCAGAAAAGCTGAAACTTATGTGGAAGCATCCTGGGATAGTGTAAATTGTAAATTGTTCAAATCATGACCCCCGGGGATAGGGCGGGGCCACAATAGGGAATCCAAGTTTTACATTGAAATATATAGGAAAAATCTTTAAAAATCTTCTTCTCAAGAACCACTGAGCCAGAAAAGCTGAAACTTATGTGGAAGCATCCTGGGATAGTGCAGATTCTAAATTGTTCAAATCATGACCCCCGGGGGTAGGGCAGGGCCACAATAGGGAATCCAAGTTTTACATTGAAATATAAAGGAAAATTTTTAAAATCTTCTTCTCAAGAACCACTGAGCCAGAAAAGCTGAAACTTATGTGGAAGCATCCTGGGATAGTGTAGATTCTAAATTGTTCAAATCATGACCCCCGGGGGTAGGGCAGGGCCACAATAGGGAATATAAGTTTTGCATTGAAATATATAGGAAAAATCTTTAAAAATCTTCTTCTCAAGAACCACTGAGCCAGAAAAGCTGAAACTTATGTGGAAGCATCCTGGGATAGTGTAGATTCTAAATTGTTCAAATCATGACCCCCGGGGGTAGGGCAGGGCCACAATAGGGAATCCAAGTTTTACATTGAAATATATAGGAAAAATCTTTAAAAATCTTCTTCTCAAGAACCACAGAGCCAGAAAAGCCGAAACTTACGTGGAAGCATCCTGGGGTAGTGTAGATTCTAAATTGTTCAAATCATGACCCCCGGGGATAGGGCGGGGCCACAATAGGGAATCCAAGTTTTACATTGAAATATATAGGAAAAATCTTTAAAAATCTTCTTCTCAAGAACCACTGAGCCAGAAAAGCTGAAACTTATGTGGAAGCATCCTGGGATAGTGTAGATTCTAAATTGTTCAAATCATGACCCCCGGGGATAGGGCGGGGCCACAATAGGGAATCCAAGTTTTACATTGAAATATATAGGAAGAATCTTTAAAAATCTTCTTCTCAAGAACCACTGAGCCAAAAAAGCTGAAACTTATGTGGAAGCATCCTGGGATAGTGTAGATTCTAAATTGTTCAAATCATGACCCCGGGGGTAGGGCGGGGCCACAATAGGGAAACATTAAAATATATAGGAAAAATCTTTAAAAATCTTCTCAAGAACCACTGGACCAGAAAAACTGAAACTTATGTGGAAGCATCGTGGGATAGTGTTGATTCTAAATTGTTAAAATCATGACCCCCGGGGGTAGGGCGGGGCCACAATAGGTATTACAAGGGGGGAAGTCTGGTAATGAACAGCATGGCCAAAGTTACTCAGGTGAGCGATGTGGCCCATGGGCCTCTTGTTTTTTTCTCAGGTCTAAAAAACTGATAACCATTTTTCCTTGCTTCAGTTAACATACAGTTCAAAACATGACCCATCCAGACAGAAGCCAGCAAGACTTGTGTTTGATGTAAAACAGGAAGGAAAAGCTCGTAAACTGATAACGGTCAGATCAGCCCTGATTGTCCGAAATGAATTGGACTCCAGCATTGACCTTAAAATGGCCACACACTCAGGCTTGGAAGGTAATATGTATATGTAAACTTTTATCAGATCACCTGAGTCACTTGGTGACCTATTGCTATCTGCTTTTGTCCAGAACTTTTCACATTTTCAACTTCTCAAGAACCACTAGACCAATTTCAAGCAAATCAAAGTATCCTTGGGTAAAGGGGAACTTTATTCAAATGAGGGGCAGTGCCTCCTTCCAGGGAGATAATCAAGAAAAGGCAAAAATAAGGTGGTGTCAATTAAAAATCTTTTCAATAACCACTGAGCCAGAAAAGTTGAAACTTATCTCAAAGCTTTCCGACATAGTATTGGCGAAGAATTTTTTCTTCTCAAGAACAGCAGAGCCATGATTAGTCCTATTAAATATGGAATCATCCTCAGGTAGTGCAGATTCAAATTTGTTCACATCATTGACCCCAAGGATAGGTTGTGGCCACAACAATGGATGAAATAAATTTTTATGTGGGCATATGTAGGAAAAATTTCTAAAATTCATCTTCAATCTCAAAAACAGCAAGAACATGATTTGCCAACATTCTCAGGTAATGCAGATTAAGTGTTAATTAATATACGGTCTTGGGGAGGGTGGGGCCACAATAGAGAATCAATGAAAAAATAGGAAAAAATCTTTAAAAATTGTGTGCGTGGGGAGTTTGATGAGGGTGTTTGTGTCATATATTGAAATTTATTATAAATGGTTCTTTATTTCATTTACTCTTGAATTTATTGAGGGCAAGCTGTGTAAACCTAATAACGAATGAAAAGTTCTCATCAAACTGTAAAATGTGTGTGATGTGAGTCTAAGTCAGGTCAGGTGGACCCAAAGTGGTCATAGCCTGAAAAACTCATGATACTCAGGTGACTGTTAAGGCCCATGGGCCTCTTGTTAAGTTCCAAGTGTAGTCCAAAGTTGAGCAGAATCAGGTTTTCATTATGTAGCACGTATTGTTGCCTCTCTGTATAGTGAATAGTGTAAATCATTTTTTATTGCAAGAACTTTATTTTCACTACTTAATAACGTGAGACTGTCTGCTTGCAAAAATTTCATTTTCACATTTATTAATTTTAAAAAAGGATTATGTACAACAACAAAAGATATTTGTGAAAATTTTGTCTCACATGTTAATACCAAATAATATTCTTGCAAAATTAAGTGTAGCAAACATTTTGTGAAATACAGTATATATTGTGTTCTCTTAAGCAAACATTACTAGGAATACCAATTTCTACACTAGATATCACATAATTTATTCTGTTCTGTGTATAATTATATACAATCAATGTGTTTATTACAAAGTAAGAATCACTGAAGATACTTGTACACTGTCAGTGTGTTGGTGAATCGTGGTCCCACATAGAGATTGTTCTCATCATCCACACACACACTATAGGGATACTCTACCCCTTGTTGTTGTGTGAGTAATAGAGACAAGAACTGACCGTCCTGATCAAGGAGGTGAACTGTGTAACTGTAATCATCACACACCAGGATGTGACCGAGGACATCAGTACAGATTCCATACGGATAGAACCTTAACTCCTGACCTGTGTAGGAAAACCTGTGTTGTCCTGATTTATTCACCACCACTACTCCATTACTAATGTCTGATGTACAGATATCTCCATTGATGTTTTCTGTGATGTAGTGTGGTAGTTCATACAGTTCCTGTCCTTTGTTATCCCTCTGTATGTTCTGTAGTTCTTTTCCTGTCTTGTTGTACCTGGTGACTTTACCCTCTATACCTGTCCACATCCCCACCAGTAAGTCCCCGTTGATGTGGGAGGAGTGTATGCTGAGTGGTATCCAGTCTCCAGTTTTAATGAATTCAGTGATATTATTATCCTGTGTTATCCTATTGATGACTTTCTTGTCTTTGTCTGTAAAGATCAGATCCCCGTCCTGTGTCACTGTGTGGTAACCTTCAGATCCACCACTGGTTTTTATCTTCTGTATCACATTCCCCTGTAGATCTGTTTGGACAAGATTACCATTCCAGTCACTGATCCAGAGTCTGTCTGATTGATCTAGTGATATATGTCTTACATTATCAACACCTGGTACATTGAACTCCCTGACCTTGGTGACAGAGGCAGATAGAGACATTGTTTGTTTCTTGTCAGATTTCACATGTTTATCTTGTTTTGTCTGTTCACTTGTAGATTTCATTGATGTAGAAATAGATGCAATTTCCATTGGCTTTACGCTTCTTAGTTCTCCCTTTTTATCTGTTACAGTTATCTTCCCCAGTAATTCAGCAACATCTTTTTTGTTGTATTGAGCAGGAGAAAATTCTGGTGTGGAAGCTTTTGTTGTTTCTGGTATGGATTGTATTTTTAAGTTCTCTGGAAGTTTAGTTGTGAAGTTAGTGAGCTCAGTAGAGGACAGGTAACTCTGGAACTCTTTAACAAGGTCACTGAGATAGGCAATATAGTCATCAAATGTCTTCTCTTGGCTCTTTAATTTCTCCAGTAATGACTTCTCTATTTGGTGTAATTCTTCCATATTTTCTGAGAGCACTGTGTCCACCATGTTTTTGAGAGACTCGGCTTCAGCCTTCATGGATGTCCGTATGTTGTTCATAATCTGTTTAACTTCTGTGGCATCTTCCTGGACTTCTCTCTGTAAATCCTGTGATGTTGGAATAAAATAGTTATGGATTTTAGAGATTTGCTTTTGGCAAAGTTCAAACTTATCTGTGTAAAGAGTTTCTAAATCTGTAAATTGATGTCCCCGATGACCTTGCATTGTTGTACATCTTGAACAAAGAGGAACATTGCATTCTTCGCAGAGAATATCTATTTCTTTAGTGTGGTGGATCTCACATTTTTCACGAGGAAGTTGTCGTTTGCGTTGCTGGTAAAGGACTACCTCATGATTCTTATTTCCTCGCATTTTCAGATGTTGGTCTCTACATTGTTTACACAATCGGTGATGACATGAATTGCAGTAGAATTCACAATTGTTGTCACAATCCTCAGTATCACACTCTACAAAGTGTTGAGCAGTGCCTGGAATTTTTGGTTTGGAAAGTGCCATCTAAAATTAATATTTAAAAGTTTATTGAATATTTGTGGATTACAGAATTGTTGTAATCACGAATTCAATAGTTTAAGGTGAACTACACGTAAACAATATGTTTTGTTTGACTATGTCAATCTGAAGAGGAATGCCTTAATAATGGAATCAAGTTTCTAACTTATTCTGTTGTATTAAATCTCACAGAAATATGACTTGAATAGACAAAAAGCCCTATTTGAAAAAAATTCACATTTCTTGTCTGCAGGCATCCCAGTACTTACTTTTGACACAAATGACCTCTAAAGTTATATTTGTTTTCAATAAACTTTGGAATGTCAGAATGAGATTTTAGTCGAGACTTAGACGAGATCTGTAATTTACTTCCTGGATGGAGATAAATATAGATTTAAATCTCCCACAAACAATGCAATCAAATGTCAAACAAAATGTTAGACTACATGTACTTATAAGTATAACTGAATAGGAAAATCAATATTGTTCATTATTACAGAAAAAAAAAAATTATTCATGTCAAAGCTAGAGTAAACAAATTTATTTTACAGTATTTTCCAATTTTTGTTAAAAAGGTACTGTATATAGATATTTGTGATTGTTAGCTTTAGCAAAGTGTAATGAATGAATTCGAAGAAGTGAATATTTGAGCCTTATTTTTTTAATAGCAAAAAATAAAAAAATTTTAAAGGAGGAAACTTATTGTTATTATTACAGTTACTTATTGATTGATGTTGAGCAATTTAATGAATTCTAATTGAAGTTTAGTGAATGGACAAAGTATTTTGATTAACATTTATTGTTTTTTTCCTTTCCCCCTACTTATTGCATCATAAAACTGTGATCTGCATCTGGTATATTTAAGGCTTAAGAGGATAAGAGCATGTAAAAATTAAGCCAAATGTCAGCATTTTCTGAGTATTGTAAGAAAATTAAAAAAATTGAAGGATGACCCCCCTCCCCCCTACCCACACACACACACACCCGTTACACCACCACCACTTTGTGAAGTAATAATATATAAGTATGCCAAAAATACCCACTTTATTGGACCACTGGTTTTAAAATGGCCAAAGATTTAGAACTTACTAGTTAATTGGTTTTGTTCAGTTAACAGAATTACATTTTTGCTAAATATGTATCTTCTAACATGCAGGTAAATTTAATATCATGGAAATCCCACCCAAAGGAACCTTACCACTTCCACTTCCATATGTGTCTTCCATGCTCTATGTCAGGCCATCTGATTGGCCAGTGAAGTATTGCAATCAACCAATCCAATGGCAGAATGTTGGTTTGGCATGGGAAGTCCAGGAGAGAATAATGAAATGCGACTCTTCAGAAGGAACTGGAGTTTATAGGTAACACTCCTTCCCCACAACCCTTAATTTCTGTTGTTGTATGCAGGAGCAAGAGTCTATAGATTGTTTATCGTGCAAGAATTGGAAACCTTTTAACTAAATGAGTTCAAATCTCTGTGATATAATTTAGGGATATAACAATTGTCACGAACTTTCCATGATTGGCGGTTGTCATATATGAAATGAGATGTAAATGATTGATTGTAATTTTCATCTTCTAAAATCACCAACTGCAGCAATTTTTTAGCTCACCTGAGCTGAAAGCTCAAGTGAGCTTTTCTGATCACCCATTGTCCGTCGTCCATCCGTCCGTCTGTAAACTTTTCACATTTTCAACTTCTTCTCAAGAACCACTAGGCCAATTTTAATCAAACTTGGTACAAAGCATCCTTGGTTGAAGGGAAGTTTAAATTGTTAAAATGAAGGGCCAAGGCCCCTTCAAAGGGGAGATAATCAAGAAAAGATAAAAATTGGGTGGGGTCATTAAAAAATCTTCTCTAGAAACACTGGGCCAGAAAATCTGAAACTTATGTGGAAGCATCCTGGGGTAGTAGAGATTCTAAATTGTTCAAAACATGACACCCCCCCCCCTCCCCCCGGGGGTAGGGCGGGGCCACAATAGGGAATCCAAGTTTTACATTGAAATATGCAGAAAAAAATCTTCGTCTCAAGAATCACTGAGCCAGAAAGGCTGAAACTTATGTGGAAGCATCCTGGGGTAGTGTAGATTCTAAATTATTCAAAACATGACCCCCCGGGATAGGGAGGGGCCATAATAGGGAATCCAATTTTTACATTGAAATATTATTTAATAAGTAAAAATCTTTAAAAGTCTTCTTCGAAAGAACCACTGAGCCAGAAAGGCTGAAACTTATGTGGAAGCATCCTGGGGTAGTGCAGATTCTAAATTGTTCAAATCTTGACCCCCGGGGGTAGGATGGGACCACAATAGGGAATCCAAGTTTTACAATGAAATATTTCAATTAGTAAAAATCTTTAAAAGTCTTCTTCTCAAGAACCACTGACCCAGAAAAGCTGAAACTTATGTGGAAGCATTCTGGGGTAGTGTAGATTCTAAATTGTTCAAATAATGACCCCTGGGGGTAGGGCGGGGCCACAATCAGGGATAGACATTAACTTTTAAATTCACTTGCCCTTCAGGCAAGTGATCTGAAATGTTGACTTGTCCGAATGCAAAACTTGGTTGCCCAAAATGAGGGAAGAAGAATATTATTTATTACTGTAAATGTTATGATAGAAAAAAAATGAGACCAAATACACTGTCAACTTGGCAAGTTGAGCTACATTAGAAAAAAAAAATTGATGCAGCATTTTACATAAATGTGTGCCACTGTCCTTGTCAGTTTAATCTGCTAACACACACTGCCATACAGCAATAATCCTCCATTTCATATTTTTAAAAATTATTTTCGGTAGGATCCTTTTGTGAGTCGTGATTTTCAAAGATAACAGTGAAGCAATGCTAGTGGAAGATAGCTGCTACGATATGTACCTATCTAGATCAGGATATTAATATGTTACTTACATTCTGTGACTGAAATAAATAATCTCATTTCCTAGTAAGAAGTTAACAAAGTTGTTAGACGTAGAGCTTATTTACAACGAAAGAAAACAGAATAACGAACCCGATTTTAAATGGACTGTATAATCTAGAAATGCTACCAAGGAATTTCGAACACAAATCAATGTCAAGTCAGGTACCTGGTGGAAATCAAATATTCAATTTATTGTTTTATTCATAAATTAATGTAAACTAAATAAATATGTACCTTTCTATAAGAAAAACTCACTTGCCCGATCGGACAAGTACGTCTAAAGTTTCACTTGCCCGAACTGAGAATTTACTTGTCCCGGGCAATCGGACAACCGTTAATGTTGATTCCTGACAGTAGGTACTACAAGGGGGGAAATCAGGTGAAAAACAGCAAGGCCAAAGTTTCTCAGGTGAGCGTTGTGGCCCATGGGCCTCTTTTTTATTGTACAAGCAAACATTTCCTTTTTTCCGCGATCTAGCAAAAATCTTTGCAAAAATGGCTTCTGAAGTTAGCTAGCCCATCTAAGATGGATATTAAAACATTAAGTATTAAATGAAAAACAGACACGACAGAACTATCCCTCTTCCATGAAAATATTGAAAGCATGAGACTTTATTTGTTGTTGCAAGAAAAATGATGAACTTCCATATAGTTACAAATAAACATTAAATAACTATGTGACACAACTACGGGTCTGGATAAATATTGTGACCATAAAGGTTCATTGTTATTACAATTTCAAAATCATTTAATATGTAAAATGTTTACTTATAATATCAATTTCAGTATGAATTGAAGTGTGATTTCATGTTAGTTTCAGTTGTCAAGAAAGGGGAAATGATGATGTCCAAATTTTAAAAAAAGTGTTTCTGGAATTTTTGCATGTCAGTGCCAGCTGGCATAAGATACTGACTGTAGCCATTATACAGTTATGCCATGATAGGTTTCATGGAAAACTTAACATATTTTTTTAAAAAATGATTTAATTTAAATTTGGGATAAATTAAATCATGGTATAAATATAAATTTATTTCCCCAATAAATAAATTTCCATTATTTTTTTAAATTAGTAATATTTCAAAAATGTATCTCTGATTAATTGGATTACTGATTTATATTTTTTGTCATTAAATGAATATATAAATCTAATATCCAAATTTTTCTGCAAGCAGTTTTATATATCGTAAAAAAAAATTATTTGCATAAATGATCACCAATTGTGCACAGAATATAAAAAAGAATTGTCTGATAAACAATTTTAAAAATTTGCCAAAAGTGGGATAAGTGAAAAAAATTTTTAATTTTTTTTGCAAGAAGTGTGAAACACAGAAAAAACTCATTACAGGGTATTCTTAATATCTAAAAAGAAAATCTTTTGTCTAGAAATTTAGCTTACTTCTGGTAGAACTTGATTTGATGTTCTCGCAATGTTTAGATTCTGTGTGTCGGTCAAGCGGGAGAACTATCCTGAGCAGTTACTGACAGAGGACTCGAGTTTGATTCTACCAGGACACACTGTATCCATACGTCCACCTGTGATCATTCGTAACCTGCTGCCCATTGAACTGAGATACTACATCAGAGATACGCAGATCTGTGGGACAGTGAAGGCAGGAGAGAAGGCTTACTTACATGCTGTAAGTACAATCAGGCTTGAGGCCTTTATGAAAACAATTTCTTGTTTTATGTACTCTATCCCACAATTTTTACCACATATTTCAAGGTGGGTAAGTAGGTGTTTTTTTTTTTAATTTTTTTTAAAGGGGGAGGGGGCATATTTGCACATGTCAGTATGTCTGTAGACCAAGTGTTGTCTGCTAAATAAATCTATCTTGAGACTCCTTTCAATGACAGACATCAAACTTGGTACATTGGTATTCCCTGAGAGTAGAGGTAGATTTTTAGGTCACAATTAAGGTAAAAGGTCAAGGGTCAAACTACTCTAGACACAGAAGATCTTGTCTGTTCAATATGTAAATCTTTAGGGTTTAAAACTGACATTTTATTTGGACATTGTAAACTTTGAATATATTTGTATCATAGTCAATTTAGTTATTAATAGTGAATTATTAGTGACAGTAAAGTAAAATAAAAGTTTATTAAAACCAGCACGGACATTAATGATGTATGAAATACATTGATTTATAATGGGAAAAGAAACTTTAATTTCATGAACCATTATCATTATTATGTTAAAATAAATTGGATGGTGATGTTGGTACAATGATCTATAATTTTGTAAATTCTTTTGTAATGGAATTGATCAGAATAGACCAATCAAGCCCATCGATACTAAGTAATAAATTTGAACAAAAAACAGAAAACATTGCTTTTTAGAGGAACCTGTTTTGATGTACTGTCCTTTTGATCTGTGAAATATATTTACACAGTCACATAATCTGTTTGCAGGCTGATCCCCAGCAGACAATGGAGCTGGGATTAAATCTTGAGAACTTCCCCACCTGTAAGGAGTTGGTGGTTCCTCCTGTCACCACCGGCCCCCAGTACCACAAGGTCAAGATTCGTCTATATGACACCAAGAAACGTCTGCTGGAGTTACTCATCAAAATCATCTTCAGGAAAGGAGGAGCAGTCTCTGTAGGTTCTAGAAAATTCTTCTGTTGCTTAAAACATTTATTTCTTTATATTTACATGTAGTACAGTACACATGTACTGGAGTATTATTATAATATTACGGTGTAAATTCATCAAAATATCCTTTTACATACTAGTGACTATAATTACATATTTTAAAATTTACATTGTAGCGATAAGGAGTAGAAGATTCAAAGTACATGGATTGTAATGTTTGTTACAAATATTTTCTTTGTAGATCCATGTGACAGCCCCTTACTGGTTGGTCAACAAGTCAGGGCTCCCCCTGGTGTTTAGACAGGACTTTTCCCAGCAGGATGCTGCCGGACAGTATGAGGAGCATGAACTGGCCCGCTCAGTCACCCCACTACTCTTTTGTTACGCGGAGAAGGACCTTCCCAATCTGTGAGTACATTGAGATTATTTTATGGCTTAGTGTCCGAGTTGTGTTACATAAAAGGTTTTCAGTTACTAATGTCTGAGTACATGTAGTTAAAATGAGCTGATGGTAAACCCTTAGTACAAGCATGTCATGTCAAAGTTTCATTTCCTTAGGAAGTTAAAGCGACAGTACGGCTGCAAAATGTGTGCTTTTTCGTCCAAATTTACCCAATATGTCATTAAGAAATAAGGTATAAAGTTGATGTAAGCAGTTTGAGAAACAGAAATATTCTCAACTCAAACAAAATTAACGTAATTAGAATCTGCTGGAAAATCAAGGGTCGTACGAACTGGAGCAATCTTAGATCTGTTTATTTGTACCATGTGAATTCCAAAACGGCACGTGCCTACACTGTAGAGTTTACAGTTATAATGAATATTAGGTGAAAACAATTTTCAAAAACACAAATTATCATAACTTTCTGATAAAATAATCTAAAATAATAATCGTAAAGATTTTAGTCTGCATTCAGGTGAATTTAACAGAATTAAAAGTACAAATGTTGACGTTTTGTGTATTGGGGTCCGAGAAAGGAAAAACCAACTAATCATACGTTATCGCGGCAAATGTCAAACAAAATATTCTTCTGCACAGTTAAAAAAATTAGCATTTCAAATGGCAACAATGTTTATAAGTCAAAGATGTATTTTTTATGTTGAGTTTACACTATTTTTTTCTTTGAAAGCGACGGAAAAATGAGAAATGATAACAAGTATCAACAAACCTGTCGAATAGAACCTTCGAGAGCCCTGCGTGAGTGTCGCCGAGTTCCCGTTTCTTCCTTATCCAGCGATTACCAAACTAAATTTTAGTCAGGAAAGTTGCTTTTTCAAGTTCTATTTTCAGTTTCTTTTTATTTTTAGTCGACTTTGTCAATGTAGCAGGCCTACCGGGATGCCCTCTCTAAGCATGCTGTTTTGTTTATAAAAACTACGCATGCGTGCATAGCATGGAATGTGGAACCCCGAACACGTTGCGATGTATATATTTACGTCCCATAAATAACTATTAATTTTAATGAAATAATCCAAATTATTTAATTGTAAAAGTTGTAATTTTCTGAAAGTTTATACATTTATGAGTAGTAAAAAAATTCAAAATCTTGTCGGAAATTTTTATCTAGTCAGTTTTTTGATGAGATGCGCCGTACTGTCACTTTAAAGTCTTAACCTTTACCATAATTTAATTGATGATTCATTTACAGACTAAAAATGCTCACTCCCAGTGGATCTTTGGATGCTGTTTTTTTACCTAATTATATGTTTTAGATGTGTGGCCAGTTTTTAGATCAGATCTAATCCCAAGTACATGTATCTGTAATCTTTACCTGAACTGAACTTGTATGGGTGATGCCTCACTCTTACAGCTTTTTATGCTTGGGATGCTGTATCTTACATAGTTTTCTAAATGACTGGCCATCTAAGTTTTAATATGAATTCAATTCCATAAAGCTACAAAACCTAACATTGTCTAAATTGTAATTGATGATACCTCAAGGGTAACATGCGACTGCAGTTTTGCTTCAGATTATCCATATAAGTAACATTATATGCAACTTTCATTGATATGAAATTGCCTCCTTATTAGATTATGCCTTGTGTCACTGATTACCTACTGTATGTTTGTTTTCGTTTTACAGATGCACAATGAGAGTAGGAAAGTCTGTCCAGGGTCCAGATGCTGTTCCTGTGTGGTAATATTTTACTTTTTACAATCTTTTTAGCTCACCTGAACCAAAAGCATCCCCTTGTTAATGTGTAGATTCAAGTTTGCATAAGACATGAGCCCATTGGGCTATAGTTTGTCCACTATATGGCCCGAGTCAAAATTTTTCAGAAAAAATAAAGAGGGAAAAACTTTTAATTAAACAGTAGGAGAGATTTTTCTTTAAACCTTTTCTCAAGAAAAGCACAACCTTGGTGCAAATATTAGCATTGAAAAGGAGTGGAGAGAAAAAAAAATTACTGTGTCATATTTTGACATGTTGTAGAATGATGGAATTTTAATTTGGAACAGTTATGGTACGTGTACTTACAAGCTTTCTCATGTCCTTTTATTTGACACAGGTGTAAGAGGTTCTCCCTGGAGAGTGGTACCGGCATGAGGAGACTGAATGTAGTTCCTAAGACTGGCAACCGCCCAGACTGGTTAGTACAACTACAAAGTCAAGCCAAGCTGTCATTGGCCATTTGTATCCCTAACACACAGTAAGTCCTACAGAGACTGGGAGGGAAGGCCAGTTCTATCTCAGGTGGAGGAAAAAGCATGGCCGCTGTATGATGAAGTCCCAGGGTGATTGTATCTGATACCAAACCGCTACTCAACTGTATTTCATCTACTTGTTTTTGATTGGCATGAAGCACCTGAGGGTTTAAAAAGGGACTTGTCATATTGGTGTATTGTTTCGCTAAAGTGCTTAATTTTTTTTTTTTTTTTCCCTTTTGAATGCATTAATATTTAAACTTTGGTTGTGTATACACTATATTTACCTTTAAAAAGGTGTGCTATTATATGTATTTCTATTTAATTTTATTCTTTAATTCAGTTTCATATATACATGTACTAAAAGACATAAAGCAGTCCTGTCCTCCTGAAATTTAGTTTTTTGTATCATATATGACTTTCTTGTAAAGGGATATTTAGACCTTCATATATACACTTAATCATACATGTAATGAAAAGTCCCAAAGCTGCAAAAATACAGAAATGAATTGCATTTAAAAAGTTCTGATAATTGATTGATGAAATGTAAAAGTTTATTCATAATTGAAATTGATGTTTATGATATCATTTAAGACATAAAAAATGCATATCTTGTATCACATAGAAATTGTTGGATGTATATGACTCCGTAAGTGTTCAGTATCCTTACTTTAAAAAAGAAGTAATAGTTGAAAGTTATGCTGATGCTTTACTTGCATTGGATAATCATTGCAAACCTCAGCTATCATGTATGATCCTCTCCCAGTCTGGCCATGGTTTCATGAGAAGAGAATATTTGGTAGCTCATTAAAATATTGACCAATGCAAGTAAAGCATCAGAACTTTGAATTTTGATGTGACCATTTATTACCATAACACAGTTTATGGAACAATTTTTGTTTACTGTTGATGTCAGTTGTTGATTTGAATTGCGATGAAAACAATTATTTTCATTTTGCTGAACATAACAGCATAGAGGTGTAATTATTCAAGAATACGTCACTTTATGTGTCCAAGCAGCCACTGGTAGGAGACGGCTATATGCAGACTCTGGACCATGGCTGATACGATGTGAAAAAGAATTTTACTTACATGTACATAAAACAGTTTTTTTTTTTTTTTTCAAATATCAAATTCTTTTCACGCTTATATTTGAATTTTATATACATACATTTTTTAGGGTGTATAACATTGGTATAGGGGTACACCAAGGGAAAGGACTCTATGCTGACACAAACATTGTGACCTTTGCCCCCTTGTATGAAATTGACAACCAATCCAGTCACAGACTTGCAATCGCTCAGAGACACCTTGCCCTTTCTGAGGTAATTACATGTGGGATTAATTTGATGGCAACTTTTAACTTATTTTCAGGTAATATCATTTACAGGTACCTTTTCATGCAAGAAAATTAAAATTTATTCAGTTTATTTCTTACAAGATATAAATTGATTTTAGAAATTGGCGAAGGTCTTACTTTTTGTGCACATTTTGTAAACTTGATCTTTTGCAGAAAATGAAGCTAGACACCTGTTTAATTGCCCTTCCACAATGTAAGCTTCCATTTCATTGGCCAAGACTTGACCTTGATCAGTTGTTATGTGTAAATCTATTGGATGTTGGATCCTCCTCCTGGTCAGGTGGATTCAGAATTGATAAAACAGATTCTTTCCACATAAATATAAGGTATAAATTGATCTTCATTGTGATATATTCATTATCTACACATGTACTATCTTGCACAAATGTAGTCTTGAATGGGTAATAATGAATTCAAGTTGATAAGATTGTTTGAAAATGTACATACAATGTATATAGTACTTGAGTGTGCAGTATATTAAATGTGTGCATCTTTCATTTGTGAATGCAAATTTTTGCGGAGTGGAAATAATTTACAGATAAGGGATGTAATTTGTTTATCAAAGTATCGAACTATTTAAGACATCACCCATTTTACAAGGCTGTAAGGGGTACCTTATCCAAAGAAATTTAATGACATAATTTAAGACACAATTAATTATTATACATTCAAGCTTTATGAGTTTCAATGAATAAAAACATTACCTGGAGTTAATGTAAGTGTTAATTATGGAGTTAATGAAAGTGTTTATTAGAATGTTTCTATTTTTAGGGATGATCACAATGTGAGTCATCTCCTGAAGGTGGAGATAGTGATGGAGGGACCCACATACTTCATAGTGTTTGGGGATGCTGGGGAAGTCCCCCCTCCCATCAGAATAGACAACTTGGCTGAAGTTAGTAGACTTCATTTTATATCATATTCAAATCTCAGAGAAAATAGTCATGTACATTGTCTTGTAGAGTCTGAATTGTAGGTCTTTTACATTCAAGTTTCATTCAAGCAATCTGTGTTTCAGATTCCTGTGGAATATTTCCAAAGTGACACAACAGAACAGAAGCTGAGAGCTTTCGTTCAGCCTCATGTACAGTGTAGGTTTCAAATTTTCTCTGTACTAATTAATAGTTATACTAATGAAGTTTGTTTCAATACTTAAGGATATCTCATAAAGCTGAATTTTAATGTAAAATAATATTGATAGTACCTTATGCCTGGGATGAACCAATGTTGAGCCACTCAATAACACTGAGGGTAAAGGGAGGAACTAGTGCCACCTACAATATGGACAAATTGGAGGAAGGGAAGCAACTCTGTTATCCAAACTTTATTTACCTGAGAGCATCAGCTACCTCTGCAAAGTATGTTTTGTTTATAAGCTTTATCAGTTTAAATCTAGAATTAAAAATCAATTTTTCTGTATTAAAATGAAATTTTTATGCCCCCTTATCGAAGATTCGGGGGTATATAGTTTTTGCCATATCTGTCCGTCCATCCATCTGTCTGTCTGTCTGTTTGTCTGCAAAAACTTTAACTTTGCCCATAACTTTTGATTGGTTGGATCTTTGACTTTAATATTTCACATGTTTATTCCTTGTGACAAGACCTTTCTTTAGGTACCATCATATTTGACTTTTGACCTTGGAGTTAGACCCACTTTTGCAAAATTTTATTGGACTTTAACCTTGAACATAACATTTGAAAAGTTGGTGCTTGGGCTTTCAAACTTCACAAGTGTATTCCTTGTTACAAGACCTTTCTTTAGATACCAAAAAACTTTGACCCTTTGACCTTGACCTTGGAGTTTGACCTACTTTTGAAAAACTTTAACCTTGGCCATAACTTTTGAACAATTGGTACAAGGGCTTACATTCTTCACATGTGTATTTTTTGTGACAGGACCTTTCTTTTGATACCAACAACTTTGACCTTTTGACCTTGACCTAGGAGTTTGACATACTATTGAAAAACTTGGCCATAACTTTTGAATGGTTGGTGCTATGGCTTTCATATCAAACATGTCTATTTCTTGTGACAAGACCTTCCTTTGGATACCAACCACTTTGACACTATGACTTTGACCTGGGAGATAACCTACTTTTGAAAAACTTTAACCTTGGCCATAACTTTTGAACAGTTGGTGCTAGGGCTTTCATACTTCACATATGTAATCCTTGTGACAAGACCTTCCTTTGGATATAAACAACTTTGACCCTTTGACTTTGACCTTGGAGTTCGATCTACTTTTGAAAACTTTAACCTTGGCCATAACATTTGAATGGTTGGTGCTAGGGCTTTCATACTTCACATATGTAATCCATGTGACAAGACTTTTTCTCTCACCTGAGCTGAAAGCTCAAGTGAGCTTTTCTGATCACCCGTTATCCGTCGTTCGTCCGTCTGTAAACTTTTCACATTTTCAACTTCTTCTCAAGAACCACTGGGCAAATTTTAACCAAATTTGGTACAAAGCATCTTTGGGTGAATGGGAGTTTAAATTGTTAAAATGAAGGACCAAGTCCCCTTCAAAGGGGATATAATCAAGAAAATAAAAAAAATTGGGTGGGGTCATTAAAAAAATCTTCTCAAGAATCACTGGGCCAGAAAAGCTGAAACTTATGTGGAAGCATCCTTGGGTAGTGTAGATTTTAAATTGTTCAAACCATGACCCCCAGGGATAGGGCGGGGTCACAATATGGAATCCAAGTTTTACATTGAAATATGTAGTAAAAATCTTTAAAAATCTTCTTCTCAAGAACCACTGGGCCTGAAAGGCTGAAACTTACGTGGAAGCATCCTTGGATAGTGTAGATTTTAAATTGTTAAAATCATGACCCCGGGGGGTAGGGCGGGGTCACAATATGGAATCCAAGTTTTACATTGAAATATATTGTAAAAATCTTCTTCTCAAGAACCACTGGGCCAGAAAGGCTGAAACTTATGTGGATGTATTCTGGGGTAGTGTAGATTCTAAATTGTTCAAACCATGACCCCCAGGGGTAGGACGGGGCCACAATAGGGAATCCAAGTTTAACATTGAAATATGTAGTAAAAATCTTTAAAAATCTTCTTCTCAAGAACCACTGACCCAGAAAAGCTGAAACTGATGTGGAAGCATCCTGGGGTAGTGTAGATTCTAAGTTGTTCAAATCATGACCCCTGGGGGAAGGGTGGGGCCACAATAAGTACTACAAGGGGGGGGGGGAATCAGGTGAAAAACAGCAAGGCCAAAGATATTCAGGTGAGTGTTGTGGTCCATGGGCCTCTTGTTTAGGAAACCAACAACTTAGACCCTTTGGCCTTGACCTTGGAGTTTGACCTACTTTTGAAAAACTTTAACCTTGGCCATAACTTTAAAACATTTGGTGCCAGGGCTTTCATATTTAACATGTCTATTTCTGTGACAAGTCTTTTCTTTGAATACCAAGAATTTTGGCATTGACCATGACCTTGGAGTTTGACCTACTTTTAAAAAACTTTAAACTTGGTCAACACATGTGAACGTTTGGTTCTAGAACTTTCACATTTCATGAACATATGTATCACTTGTGACAAGACCTTCCTTTGGGGCTCCATTTGATCTTGAGGTTTTACTTACTTCTAAAAAAAACTTTGACCTTCACCATAACTTTTGAACAGTTGGTTCAACGGCTTTCAAATTTCACAGGTATATTCCTCGAGACAGACCTTTCTTTAGGTACCAACATTTTTGATCTCTTGACCTGGAGTTTGACTTCCAATTGAGAAACTTTAACCTTCGCCATAAGCTGCCATATGGGGCATCAGTGTTTCACAAACACATCTTGTTGATATTGTTTTAAATGTTTTAAATTTTATCAACATGAAGTCATGCAATTCTTCATTTTATTATTGATAGATCTTTAATATGTAATTATTAAATTGTTTTTGTTTTAAGAAGTCCAACACAGGATAGTCCTCACACAGACCTTGTTTTAGAAGTTGTTCAAGATCAGTACATCAAATTCTGTAAAAAGGTATAGTACATATTTTCCACAAAAAAAAAATTGCTCCAGTTTAAAAATAAAATGATTTATGAGATGAATATGATGAAGAACAAAATAGGGTTGTATACATAAGTTTGATTGATTGTCAGTTTATTTGAGTTTCAGCTGAACATTTTTAGTTCTTATTCTTTTACACATACCTGTAGTTTCTTGAATGTAGGAGTAATTGTCGGTGCATCCAACATGTGTTTTTGACCATATATTTGTACAGGAGATGTTATTTATTATTTGATAGGAGGTTGGTAATCGTAACCAGTTATGGAGAATGACCAGTGGGGGTATGTTAGAGCATGAGGGGTCAATATCTCCTAGAGACCCCCACAATAGGTCCTCCTACCCCTCGGGGAAGAGCATGGTACTGGACATAGATGACATCGCCCCCAGACCAGGCAGGATTGTCCCCCTCACCCTCAGAAAAAGAGACGAGAGGAGGAAAGCGACACAGACATGGAAGTTCACTGAGGTGAATTTTTTGTTGGTTATATCTTAGTCTCATTGAATTCAAGATAACAAGGCTTAACTGTATAAGTGAAGAAGATAACTAAATGTTAATGGAAATAATTATACATAGTCTTTTGAAAGTAACTTTGTAATTTTAAGATTAATGCGCATGTTTATTTGCTTGAAGAAAATAACTTGTTTGCACTCAGGAGGTTTTACCCTTAGGCTAATGTTTCAGGATGGCAGACTGTGTTGTGTTGATGGTGCTATGTGTGTACAGACACTTGGAGGGGTAGAGTGTCTGAGGGACTCAGCTGTAGCTGTAGTGGGGCCTGGTCCCCCCTCAGGGAGGAGTGTCCCTGCCCACATGAAGATTGACAGACGGAGGCTCCTCCCAGGGTCAGGCTGTCTTGCTGTCAGGACCGTCATGGATGGACCAATCAGAGTGCTGCAAATTACAGATGTCTCACAAGGAGTAAGTTTGTTGTCCACCTCAAAACAAATCCCAGACAGTATTGCATAAATTGACTGTTGTGTGGAAAGGTTCCACTTTTCTTAATATGATCAGTGTATATTATTGAGATTTTAACAACTCTACCCTGGATTTTTTTTAGTCTGTTGCTGAAGTAACAAAGAACTACCAAGACTGGGTTGTTTGTGAAGAAGATAAGGTGGCTGAAATAGAGAATAAATCAGCAGAGAAGAAATCAAGTTTAGAGGTCAGTCATTATAACTAAATTTGATTCAGGAAATGTTTAATAGCCATATTGTTAATATACATGTATATATGCATTTATTATCATTATAATAAAGAAAATTATTATTGATATCAAATGTTGAATTTTGTTTAATTCTGTTAAATGCTACCTACAACAGATGCGAGAAAAAAATTGTAATTTTATTAATTGAGCCTGTGTGTTACAGATTTGTATGAGTCTGAAGGGGGGTGTGGGTTTATCCCTTGTGAATTACACCCCAGAGGAGCTGGTCTATATCTCACTACAGAACATCTCTCTGGACTACATCTCTAACCCTAATTACTTGACGGTAGATGTAGCGGTAGCCAATGTACAGGTACGTGTATATCATTAACAAATTTTAATTAATTAAATCATGTGATAGAAGTGTGTGACACAACACCTTTCAAACTAAAAGTTCAGAGGTTTATGAATATTTTTGTAAACAAAATTTAATGCCAAGTACAGCTGTAATATACAGTGAGTACAAGCTTATCTTTTAAAAAGATAGGTGAGCTAGCGCTGTAGCTATCATAAACCACAGAATTAGATATCTGAATTATTGGATTTATTTGCTGAATCGATTTTAATTCTGAAGGGGGGGGGGGGGGTCTGGCAAAATCTTTCGAGTCAGATTATTTATTTTCATGCCAGTCAAGGACAGATTATTTATTTTCAAGATGATCAAGGACAGATTATTTATTTTCTTCTTAATTGAAAAAGTTTGACAAAAACAAACAAAAAAAAGTTCAAAGAGGGACCGGGAAGGGGGGGGGTGTTAAGTAGTAATAGTCAATGACAGATTATTTATTTTCTTGCCGGTCGTGGAAAGACAGTTATTTATTTCTAACTTTTTTGAGGACAGAATATTTATTTCCAAAATCTTTCAGTCCCCCCCCCCCCCTTCAGAATCAAATGGTCGTCCCTAATTATTAAAAGGAAGACACAGTGGTACACTGGAGGTAGTGTTGGGGTGTGTGTCTTAATTCAGAATGGTGAATGTATCAGCTATTCAGTGTTTAATACAGAATATTCATCAGACTATTTATAAAAAGGCTATTGTTGGATTAAATTCGGGATACTGTGCTTTAAGCATTCTGTAGTTTACTGTAATTTCAATTTTGAAGTGAAAAATAAGAGATAAGTAGAACCAATGAACAGCTAGTTTAAAAACAGTCCAGTGTGGTACTGTTTTGTAGCAATCGCATCAGAGTCCTTTCGGGCCTTTCCCGGCAAGCTCGGAAAACATATCCGAGGTTGTTATTCCGAGCTTGCCAGAAAGATCCAGGAAGATAGTTAAAAATAGCTATTTTTTTTTTAAATTATAATTTTAGAAATTAGAACTGATCTGTACAATTTTGGCATTTACTGTTACCTTTTGAACGTTTATTTAAGGTTAGACAACAAATCGCGAAACTTCAGATCATATGTATTTTCAGATTAAAAAACGAAATTGACAATTTATCTACAAGTAGTATTCCCAGAGTGCCCTACCATGAAGTCGAGCATACATCTCGAGTTATTGCTAGCTTGAGAGCGCCAGCAATAACAATCGGATCATTACTCGGGCGTTTCCGTCAAAAAAGGAAAAATGAGAAATTAAAGAATTATAATTATATCAGTGCTACTGCATTGTATCAATCGTTTCTCGTGTCTTTCCGAATACTCTGAAAGATTTCCTGGGTTTGTTTCTGAGCTTGCCGGAATTATCTAGGAAGGTAGTATACATGGTTAGCTTTAAGGAAAGCTAGGTTTTACCAGTTGATGTTGGCATTATATGACCCAAATTTTCTTGTACTTTTAATCATAGGTTAGACAATAAATTAAGAAATTCAGAATTCGGACCATATCAATTTTTTATGATAAAACGAAATTATCATCGTACAGTCTATCTTCAGTAGTTTTCCCGGAATGCCTGACCGTGAAGTCGAGTATGCGTATTCCAGAAATATAGACTAACGTAGTTGCTAGCGCTCGAGAGCGCTAGCAATTAAACTAAGAAAAGGGAATTAAAATTGAGAATGCTCCATCCATTTTAAATTGGTATTTACAAAAGGTAGTCCCAAAAACTGAACATTGAGAGTTTTTCCATTTTATGATTTGAAGTAAGAAGTTTAACTAATAATGAGAATGGATTATTTTAATTTTTTTGTCTGAATTTGTTTTCTACAGGTTGATAATCAGCTGTTCACAGCCACCAGACCTGTCCTGTTGTATGTCACACCTACCCCTAGAAGAGACATCCCAGAGAATACTCCAGCACTCCATGTTGTGGCCCAGAAAATTCCCAACTCAAAATGGAATGCTGAAATTTATAAAGTAAATTCTAGTTTTATATTTTTTCAATGTTGCAGTTTGTAATTTTCAACTTGAGTAGACATAGATCTAGAGCATGATTACATGTAAATGATAAATATTCAGTGTACAATACATGTTAATTTGGAAATTGTACTTTTTTAGCACTTAATTGTAAGCATGAAGAAACTGAGCATTCAGATAGAGGAGGAATTGTTATGGAAGCTGTTACAGTTTTGTGGATTTGGGTCAGCGGACCACATGGATGAGAAAGTCACAGAGGGGGAGGATCCAAGAAAGTAAGTGGTGGACTTTGAAATAACTAGCATTAATGTCTGTTACAGAATAGAATGGAATTTATTTACATTTTGTTTACATTTAATGAAACACTTTTTTGTTTATAATTTATGGGATACATGTATTACAGTGAGTGACTTTGATTTTCTAGTAAAAGCATTCATTATTATGTACAGATCGATACACGTATCCCTGACATTATAGGCATACTTGTAATTTAAAACATGCACCAACTTTTTATAGAGCACTTGCAGCTGCCACTTCAGTGAAGACAAAGAGATATTACTTTGGACTTCTGAAAATCCACACCAGTCGTATCAATCTGAGCATGCTCACTGCCTCCAAACTGTCACCTGACCTGAAGGCTCTGAAGAGGGACATGTCTCTACCACTTGTCAGATTTGAAGATGCTAAAGTGGATTTAGGTAATGTATGGATTAGTAAAAGATGTTCAGATTAAAACTGCATCTCATATGTACATGTTTATCACTGTTTAGCAGTTACATGTATTTGTTAATTCAAGATCACCTTTAAATGTATGAACATGATGATAAATATTCTACTTTTCTAAGTATTTACATGTCACTGTATTTAATTGTCAATCTACTGACAGATCCTTTCATCAAAAGTCACCTATTTGAAACCATTGTCTTCCTTCAGAAAGAGATAGGATTCCACTACACTGAGGTATACACACTTATGTCAACTCATACATATACATTATTATAACAGTAACTTGATCCGAAGAGTCGTATCACGTCGAGTTGACAGGCGCGGATCATCAGATCAAACGAGACGCGAAGCGTCGAGTTTGATCTGATGATCCGCGCCTGTCAACGAGACGTGATACGGCTCTTCGGATCAAGTTACTGTTATAATGATAAATTTATTATATACCCTCCCTTACAACTAGCAAAATATAGTTTTAAAAAAACTTTTGAGATCAATTATATAAGATTTTTCCATTAAACAAAGCATTTTTCAAGGAACTTTTTGATGCGCATGAAAAATAACGTCATGTTTCTGTGTACTACGTCATCAGTTTCAGAGAGGGGTGATATGGATTCAGAAAACCACAGTGTGGTGATCCGAAATGTCGGATCACACCGTCAGTGATTGTACGAAATCTACAGTAAAATTGAGTGATACACACTTGGGTATATAATAAAATTACATATTTATTTTGTTCTTACTCAGTCTATAATGTATCAAAGGTTTTCAAACAAAACCCTATCTGTTCACTTGTACAGTTTCTCTGTATAATCATGTTCATTGTATGAATTGCTTTGTTTGACAGGAGTTGAAGAGTCAGGCAGCCAAGATCCTGGGTTCTGTGGACTTTCTGGGAAATCCCCTGGGTCTGTTTAATGATGTCACAGAGGGAATTTCTGGTCTGATCAATGATGGCAATGTGGGGGGTCTGCTGAAAAACGTCACACATGGGGTGTCTAACTCTGCTGCCAAGGTAATTAGATCATTATTTTGAAAGTATTCTGCAATTTGATGTGCCTAACTAGGAACTGATTTATAGTTTAAGATGATTGTATAAAAGTTCTTAGGTTACAGATATTTGAAGGATGTTCTTAAGAATGTATTTACTAAACAAAAAATATGACATTGAATTTCTAAACATACATGTACACAGACCATACTTTTGTTATTTCAAAGGTCTTAATTTTTCAGTAAGCTGTCAGCAAATAGCATAATTAAATCAGATTTAGCCATTTAGTTTTTGTTAATCCCCCCTCCCCCCCCCCCCCCAATTGAAATTGCATGTCTATTGTTTTCTGGTGTTTGGGTTTAAATAGGTTGTTGGATCGCTATCTGATGGTCTTGGGACACTGAACATGGACAAAAACTACCAGGACAGAAGGGAGCAGTTGAGGACCGGTGCCCAGTCCAGCGGGGGGCATATACTGGCCGGGGTCAAAGGTTTTGGTAATGGACTGTTTGGTGCTGTGACCAGTATATTTACCCAGCCTTATGATGGTTTCAAGGAAGATGGTATCGAGGTGATTCATACCAGAAATTTTTTATCGATAAGAAAAATTATTTGAAAATTAAAGATTAGTTTTAAAAACTGACAAAATTTAGTAATTTTGATCATTGAAAACAAAACATAATTCCAAACAAGACTTTTAAGGATATTCAATGAAAATTTTGATATGTTAAAATATTTATGGTTTTATACAGAAATGAAAAAATTGTAAGTTAAATTTTGTTTTCATATTGTCAGGGATTTGTGACAGGGATTGGGAAGGGAGTGATTGGTACAGTCACTAAGCCTGTAGTTGGAGTACTAGACCTAGCCTCGGGAGCAGCTAACGCTATCAGGGACACCAGCAGTAGCAGCTCTCGTATCAGTCCCCCTCCCATCAGACTCCCACGGTGCTGTCACGGGGCGGGGATGTTGCTGCCTCCTTACTCTCAAAATGATGCCAAGTCACAGAAACTACTGCATGATCTCAACAAGAAGAACCTGGATGAATTGTAAGTTTTTAATTAGCATGGAAATTATACTCATTAAAACAAATTTTGGCTTCTAAAGTTCAATCATAATGAGTCAGTACATGTATTATTACTTTTAGGAAAATTTGTATTCCATTTCTTGTGTGTACATATGGATATAATCTTTTTGAACAATTTTTTAAAATTGGTTCCATTGGGAAGAAAAAATTAAAAATTGAGGCAAAGTGGTGTTAAAATATTAATCTTTGTAAACTAAGAAAGTAATTAATATTTTAGTTTGTGTCATGTTTGTAGCTTCATAGCTGTAGAACAGCTGAGGAGAGAAGACAGACTGATGTCCCTGATCACCTCTAAACAGGTGTACTTCTTACTAGGGGGTGAGGCTGACTCTGGGAACATCATTCTAAAGGTCCCCCACAAAGAGCTGTTCCAGTGTGTGATGGTAGAAATCAGTAAGTGACATGGTCTATTCCAGTTATTCTATTTTAACATTACTGCAGCTATGTTTGAAAAATTCTGTCTGTAAAAGTAGATCTTGGATGAAATATATTCAAATGTCATATATCCACAGACTGATGCTTCTGGTACTTTAAGATTCTTTCAATTTTAAAGATTAATGCAAAAAAACAAGAGGCCCATGGGCCATATCGCTCACCTGAGTAACTTTGGCCATGCTGTTCTTTACCAAATTTCCCCTTAAATTCCTATTGTGGCCCCGCCCTACCCCAGGGGGTCCTGATTTGAACAATTAGAATCTACACTACCCAAGGATGCTTCCACATAAGGTTCAGCTTTTTCTGGCCCAGTAGTTCTTGAGAAGAAGATTTTTAAAGATTTTTCCTATATATTTCAATGTTAAACTTGGATTCCCTATTGTGGCCCCGCCCTACCCCCGGGAGTCATGATTTTAACATTTAGAATCTACACTACCCCAAGATGCTTCCACATAAGTTTCAGCTTTCCTGGCCCAGTGGTTCTTGAGAAGAAGATTTTTAAAGAATTTTCCTATATATTACAATGTAAAACTTGGATTCCCTATTGTGGCCCCGCCCTATCCCCGGGGGTCATGATTTTAACAATTTAGAATCTACACTACCCCAGGATGCTTCCACATAATTTTCAGCTTTTCTGGCCCAGTGGTTCTTGAGAAGAAGATTTTTAAAAGATTTTTCCTATATATATCAATGTAAAACTTGGATTCCCTATTGTGGCCCCGCCCTACCCCCGGGGGTCATGATTTTAACAATGTAGATTCTACACTACCCGAGGATGCTTCCACATAATTTTCAGCTTTTCCGGCCCAGTGGTTCTTGAGAAGAAGATTTTTAAAGATTTTTCCTATATATTTCAATGTAAAACTTGGATTCCCTATTGTGGCCCCGCCCCACCCCCGGGGGTCATGATTTTAACAATTTAGAATCTACACTACCCCAGGATGCTTCCACATAATTTTCAGCTTTTCTGGCCCAGTGGTTCTTGAGAAGATTTTTAAAGATTTTTCCTAAAAATTACAATGTAAACTTTGGATTCCCTATTGTGGCCCTGCCCTACCCCCGGGGGTCATGATTTTAACAATTTAGAATCTACACTACCCCAGGATGCTTCCACATAAAGTTTCAGCTTTTCTGGCCCAGTGGTTCTTGAGAAGAAGATTTTTAAAGATTTTTCCTATATATTACAATGTAAAACTTGGATTCCCTATTGTGGCCCCGCCCTACCCCCGGGGGTCATGATTTTGACAATTTAGAATCTACACTACCCCAGAAAGCTTCCACATAAAGTTTCAGCTTTTCTGTTCCAGTGGTTCTTGAGAAGAAGATTTTTAAAGATTTTTCCTATATATTTCAATGTAAAACTTGGATTCCCTATTGTGGCCCCGCCCTACCCCCGGGGGTCATGATTTTAACAATTTAGAATCTACACTACCCCAGAAAGCTTCCACATAAGTTTCAGCTTTTCTGGCCCAGTGGTTCTTGAGAAGAAGATTTTTAAAGATTTTTCCTATATATTTCAATGTAAAACTTGGATTCCCTATTGTGGCCCCGCCCTACCCCCGGGGGTCATGATTTTAACAATTTAGAATCTACACTATCCCAAGATGCTTCCACATAAGTTTCAGCTTTTTTGGACCAGTGGTTCTTGAGAAGAAGATTTTTTAATGACCCCACCCTATTTTTGTCTTCTCTTGATTATCTCCCCTTGTGAGGGGACTTGGCCCTTCATTTTGAGAATTTAAATTCCCCTTCACCCAAGGATGCTTTGAACCAAGTTTGGTCAAAATTGGCCCAGTGGTTCTTGAGAAGAAGTCAAAAATGTGAAAAGTTTACAGACGGATGGACAGACAGACGGACAGACAGACGGACGGACGGACGGACGACGGACAAAATGTGATCAGAAAAGCTCACTTGAGCCTTCGGCTCAGGTGAGCTAATAAATGCAGATTATACAGTTTGATGATGTGTGCTCAACAGTGTGTTTCCATTTCACCTTAACTGTTAAGCTAAGAAGTAAGAAAAGTAAGAAGTATTAAGAAAAAGAAATGGAAATACTGAATGTTACAGACAAGGCCATGCTCAGCTATGTACAGTCATAACTTGCTTCCATTTTGTATGAGTGAAACCTGGAAGAAGTACATGGATAATAATTATAATGCTTCATTTGTTGGCTTTGGACAGGTCATATCATCTCATGGGTCAGGAGAAAATCATTTGTAAATAATTACATGACTGTATATTGATTTACAGAAGGTAGATATTACCCATAATTTATGATGATTTACAGAAGGTAGATATTACCTGGAGTTGGTGAGGTTACCAACATCAGCTTCTGATCAGCAGAGGGTCCCCCAGATCAGATGTGACAAACAAACAGTAGCTGAAAGGGTAATTATTTAGTGTCAAATAAATCCTTGTTGTGAGAGGGACCCATTAATATACTATATATGTACAAGTACTGTGTCTAATCATTTTACTATTTTGCTTTGTTTGAGAATCATATTAAAAATATACATGCTCCGGGGAATTAAAGTGAACATTGCAGATCTGTTTGTCTTTATAGAGCCCTATTTAATGAAAAGAGTCTTCGTAAACACTAAACAGTTGAGTTGATGTAAACTGTGGAACATTGACTGGGACATTAAAGTACATCTTGGCAAATAGTTTATGTATTGGAAGTACATGTTTACACTATGAAGACTTGAGGTGTGCCAATATTCTTAACTTTGTTATCCTATTTCTTATAAGGTGAGTCAACAGATCAACTATGCCCGTAACCTGTTTGAAGAACAACAGCACACACTGACGTCTACAGAGGCTGAAGAGACATAGTGGATAAATAAAGCTATTGTGAACAAACATTTCATGTGTGATTTACTTTTATAACTATTGATGATGAAAGCATAGAAGCTTTGAAAAACTCTGAATAATGAACTTATACAAGAATAATGTACTTCGATTATATATTAAGTAAAGTTATGTGATAAAGTATGAATTGCAAGTTTAAGAGATTGTTTATAATGATTAATTGTTACAATTATCTGCCAGTGAATGAAATATTCAACAGCTGATAAACTGCAATCTTGTGAATCAATTTTGATGATGTGTATGTGTTATGAATGTATTCCTGTGTACATGTGATTACTTTTGTGTATGATCATAATTTTATTGAAAACTCTTTCTTTTTAATATGGACATGGATCTACATGCAAGCTTAGAATTTTTGTTTGTTATTGTGCTATTTGTTGATTATTAAAACATATAATATTCATAATATTTGATTTCATTCAGTGTATAATTTTTAAAGACTATAGTATCATTTTTTCTCAAGAATACAGTTATTATACTCCCGCTCTGAAGGAGAGATGGGTATTCTGTTTCACCCTTGTGTGTGTGTCTGTTTAGCTGTCCTTGACAAATTTTCATCGCAGTTACTCATTGCAGATGCTTGAAATTTTAGGACACTCTTTGTCTAGGTATGTCATATGGTGTTCATTTTTGTAGAAATCCCATATCAACTTCCTGTTTATCTCTTCATCTGTCCGTAACAAATTTCGCCGCAGTTTTCTCAGCAACAACTCATCGCAGATGCTTGAAATTATAGCATACTCTTTATCTAGGCATGCCATATCGTGGGATTTATTAGTCCCCTACCAGTGAAACCGGAGGGCACTATACGTTTCCTCTGAGTCTGTCTGTCCGTTCGTCTGTCTGTCCCTCTGTCAGTCTGTCCCACTTGGTTTTCCGCACTTTTTTTCTAAATGCTTGCAGATATTGAGCTGATTTTTGGTATGCGAGTGTATCTTGATGAGTTACAGATCAAGTTTGCATTTCGTTTCGCTTCAATGATTTTTGACGGAATTATGACTTTTTCAATTTTTCAGGGTTTTCCGCAAATTTTTTATAAACACTTGCAGATATTGAGCGGATTTTTGGTTTGTGACTTTACCTTGATGAGTTATAGATCAAGTTTGCATTTTGTTCCGCTTCATTGATTTTTGACGGAATTATGGCATTTTCAATTTTTAATGGGAACCAGGTTACACTTGCCAGTAGGGGACTAGTATTGCTAATGCAATATTCTCAGAATGCTTGTTTTTGTACAAATCTGATGTCAACTTCCTGATTTTAGCTCACCTGAGCTGAAAGCTAAAGGGAGCTTTTCTGATCACCCGTTGTCTGTCCATCTGTCTGTCAGTCCATCTGTAAACTTTTAACATTTTCAACTTCTCAAGAACCACTTGACCAATTTTAACCAAAGTTGATACAAAGCATCCTTGGGTGAACGGGAAGCTAAATTGTTAAAATGAAGGGTCAAGCCCCCTTACAAGGGGAGATAATCAAGAAAAGGCAAAAATAGGGTGGGGTCATTTAAAAATCTTCTTAAGAACCACTGGGCCAGAAAAGCTGAAACTTATGTGGAAGCATCCTTGGGTAGTGTAGATTCTAAATTGAAAAAATCATAACACCTGGGGGTAGGGTGGGGCCACAATAGGGAATCCAAGTTTGACATTGAAATACATAGAAAAAATCTACTGGGCCAGAAAGCTGAAACTTACATGGAAGCATTCTGGGGTTGTGTAGATTCTAAATTGTTAAAATCATGACCCCCGCGGGTAGGGGGGGGGGGGGGCACAATAGGGAGTCAATATTTTACATTGAAATATTTAGAAAACAATCTTTCAAAATCTTCTTCTCAAGAACCACTGGGTCCATTGTCTCGAGCCACGATCCGGAGTCCGCATATAGCTCTCTCCTACCCGTGGCTGCTTGATCACAAAAGGTGTTGTAATCTTGAATATTTATGCCTATATGTTGTGATGTCATGTTCAGCCAATGACAATATTTGTTTCCATCGCAACTTACATCAACAGTATACAAGAAATGTTTCATATAATGCGATTGGGTATTGAAAGGTCGCGTCAAAGTCCATTATCCGACTATGGTTTACTCGCATTAGTCAATTTTTTAATAAGCTGCGAAATATTCTCTTTTCATTCAACCACAGCTAGTATGGGAGAAGATCGTACATTTTGATCGTGGTTTGCGATGATGCACTGGGCCAGAAAAGCTGAAACTTATGTGGAAGCATCCTGGGGTAGTGTAGATTCTAAATTGTTAAAATCATGAAACCCGGGGGTAGGGTGGGGCCACGATAGGGAATCTAATTTTTACATTGAAATATATACAAAAAATCTTTAAAGGTCTCCTTTTCAAGAACCACTGGGCCAGAAATACTGAAATTCATGTGGAAGCATCCTGGAGTAGTGTAGATTACAAATTGTTAAAATTATGACTCTTAGGGATAGGATGGGGCCACAATAGGTATTACATGGGGGAAAGTCTGGTGAAGAACAGCAGGGCCAAAATTACTCAGGTGAGTTTTGTGGTCCCTGGGCCTCTTGTTCTGTGCATCTGTCCGTCATACCAAATTTTTTGTTGCAGTTTTCTTGGCAATTACTCATTGCAGGTGGGTGGAATTTTTGCACACTCTTTATCTATAAGCATGCCATATGGTGGAATTCATGAGAGTGTATATTCACATCAGAGCAGGGGTGTTACTAGTGAGCATTGGCTCACAGACTTCTTCTTTATTCCAGGATCGCTTGCCTCAATGGTTGCCTGATTTTTATACAAACGTGAAAATTATGAGCATATTCATTATATAAAATTGCATGAATTCAATATTTATAGGGAATTGGTCAACTATCTCGATCCCCAGTATTGAAGAAATAGTAATGGTTGTTACAAGAAAGCAGACTGAGTTGAAATTATGTTTCTGATGAGTCTGTTAAGGCAGCACTAGAAGTGTATAACTTGTCAGTTGATTTAAATTTTTGACATGATCTTGAATTTGATTACATATGTAAAAATAATCTCTTTGAGAGACAGAGTTTTATGAGATTTGATGGGATATTTTAATTCTGTTATGAAGAAGTTTAAAACAATTAATAGAGTCAAATGTTATAAAATGTGGTTAGTCTTCCTACATGTAATGGTTAAGACTTTTTGCATGAATGGATTTGAATTTTTCTTTTCCAAACAACAATCATCTGGAACAGCAGTTCCAGAGAAGACTACTTTCAAGGGTAAATGTTAGAAGCTTTTCATATTCTGGACGTGTCTTCGGAGGACATCAGACATCAGCACGTCTTCAGTGTTGGATCAGACTTGGCTCTCACTCATGTGCAGGAGTTACCTGTCCACGACTTTATGTACAGAACTCCCCAGGAGTCCATGTTCTTCACCAAGCGGGAGGAAGGCTTAATTCTCCTTCCATCTTCTGAAGGGAATACAGCATACAACAACTTTACAGATATGGGGGCATCACCTAAGATGAAAAGATTGCAAGCTTATTGACAAAAACTCACCAGAATATTCAGCTAATTACAACATGGTAACAGCAATTAAATGTTATAAAGTGTTGTACATGCACAAGGTATATTACTAGGTTTATGAGTACCTGGGTAGTCCTCAGGTTTGATTTTGTTCAGTTCCTGGTTTAGGAGAAAGAAGACTATATACTTTTTAAACTGGAAACTAAAAAAAATATTCGTAAAATCCTAAACTTGTTAGTATAAGAATGTAGGTATTTTTAGTTTTAATTCTTGCTAAAAGGCAATTACTTATAGTTTGTTTTGAATTAAATATTAAAGTAGAATTATGATACTAGTAACACTATTTAATGAGTATTAATTGAAAATACATGGAAACGTCATATAAATGGCATTCTTCGGATTTTGTTACAAACAAACCGTTTTATAGAATGATGTAGACTTCAACTGTTGTTGACCTGCAGAACTTGGTTGTACTACTGGACTTTCTGGGGATGGGGGCCAAAATCCCAGATGCCAGTCAGCTGGAGGTCAGCGTAGAGAAATTAAGATCCAAGCCTGTCGCTGTCAGGTAAATTACCAGTCAGGGATCAGTTCTCACGTAAAACAACCAGGGTTGTCACTGTTGGGTAAGAAGTCAGTCTTTATCTGTCACATAGAGAGTCAGTCTCTCACTGTCGGATAATAGTCAATCTATCACTGTTGGATAATAGTCAGTCTGTCACTGTCAGATAATAGTCAGTCTGTCACTGTCAGGTAAAACAATCAGGCAGAGCCACAATAAGAAAAAAGTTGTGGATTTAATGATAAGGAATATTTTGTATAAAATACAAATAAAAAGGAGTATTTTAAAAGTCAATTTCCAACTTCAATTTTTTTTCTATCCATTTACATGTACAAAAACATATTATTAATTTGTCTAATGTTGATTCTTGCAGTTTCTAATGAGCCTTCAGTTAACTCGGTTGTTAACCTAAAAGTGAAGAGCTTCGATCACATTAATCCCGAATAAACCCGAGTATGAGTTATCTCGAGCCAATGTTGAGTTGCGGTGGCAGGGGATAGTTTCGTACTAAAGATCCGGTCAAATTTCTTAAAAAATTGAGATATCCCCTGTTTGATGTGATATTTTATGTAGAAAAATGATTAGAATAATTATGGGACACATTTGCAGTGTAGCAGAGTGCTTGCTGAAAAAAATGATGTGCAACATGTAGCACTGGTTCTCTGCCCTTGATTCCAGTCGCTGCCGCTAGGAATTACAAGGACAGGTAACCACCGCCGCCATGACAGTGGAAAATCTCACTGCTTTGTCGCGCATAGCAATTGCGCATTCTAAAAATAAATAGCATCCATGCTTGCGGAGAAGAATGTTAGGTGGATCCAGTGATCTAAATAACAGAGATAACAAAACGTTGCATATCTAAATTGAAGAATAAAACAATGAAAAACATGGGAAATATTTAAATAACATGAGTGACTGTATTGACTGAGTATATAGTTTACAAATGTCACAATGAACCCGAGAATGTTCCAATAGTGTTAACATTGCGATCCTGACGCATAAACACATAAATATACAGTGATTTATGGAGTATGGAGAGGCGAGTTAAACGCTATCATTCCGTGTAAACTTGAAAACATAAATAAAGGTAAAAAACATCTTGTGTCGTAGTGGAATCAATGATTTACCATACCAATGGGTGAATGGCAAATATGCAAGTTTTAATCAGGGACCTATATACTAATACTATATAGGTCCCTGATACTATCATAGATTTGAGTTATTTAAATAAGGCCTATGATATCGCTTGCCAATGATTTTTAAGGCAGCGCTTCGTAGCGGTTTTAGATGGTTAAAATCCGTCTACTTTCTTTGTTAACAGCAGTGTGGAGTGCAGAAAGAAGGTTTGTTTACAACAAGCACTATGGATTTGGTTGTGTCTAAATATCACGAGCCTAGCGTAATTATGAATATTTATGAGATGCCTCTAACGATTAAAAGGAATCCGATGCAGTACTTTATTTCCGGAATGTTTAGTATCATCGTCAAAAAGAATAACGATCGATAGCAACATATCAGTTTTTTTTTCTTTTTAATGTATTCCACACTGATTTTACCTTATTTATCTTTGCCGATAATAACTGAATTTAATACAATTTTTTTTTCACATAAAAGAATTATTGAAAGCTATTGCTTGGTTTTCATGTGCAGTTGTACATTAAAGAAATAATATAAATAAATTCTAAAAAAAATATATTTATAAATAAATAAATAGATAAATAAATAAATAAATAACAAGGGCACTGAAGAAAAGAAAAAAAATGTGAATGATAATAAGTAAAAAAAAAATGAAATTAGATTGTAAATGATGGGAAGATAGATATCAATTTTCTAAACAAAACAACACCAGATAAATTATAACTATATTTAATAAATAATTCTGAAATTAACAGTATTAAATTAAAACAAACAGGAAGAAAATATGAAACATATTTCAGAAAGTCATCTGATCTAATCTGATAACATTAAGTCCAGCATCCATTTTCCTGATATGCCAAGCTACTGTATTGGTATGCTCTACTGAATACAATATATGTGACGCACCTGTACCCTAGGCTTTGGAAACAATCTACCAAGTACAAAAGTAACACACCTGCACCCTAGGTTTTTGATAAGGTCATCTGGGAACTACATAACAGTGACCCTCCTGTACCCTAGGCTATTGATACGATCTACTGAGTACTACATGACAGGTAAGAGTCCAGTACCCTAGGCTATTGATACTGTCTACTGAGTAGTACATGACAGGTAATAGACCAGTACCCTAGGCTATTGATACGGTCTACTGAGTACTACATGACAGGTAAGAGTCCAGTACCCTAGGCTATTGATACGGTCTACTGAGTACTACAGGACAGGTAAGAGTCCAGTACCCTAGGCTATTGATACGGTCTACTGAGTACTACATGACAGGTAAGTGTCCAGTACCCTAGGCTATTGATACGGTCTACTGAGTACTACAGGACAGGTAAGAGTCCAGTACCCTAGGCTATTGATACGGTCTCCTGAGTACTACATGACAGGTAATAGACCAATACCCTAGGCTATTGATACGGTCTACTGAGTACTACATGACAGGTAATAGACCAGTACCCTAGGCTATTGATACGGTCTACTGAGTACTACATGACAGGTAAGACCAGTACCCTAGGCTATTGATACGGTCTACTGAGTACTACATGACAGGTAATAGACCATTACCCTTGGCTATTGATACGGTCTACTGAGTACTACATGACAGGTAAGAGTCCCGTACCCTAGGCTATTGATACGGTCTACTGAGTACAACATGAAAGATAAGACACCAGTACCCTAGGCTATTGATACGGTCTACTGAGTACTACATGACAGGTAAGACCAGTACCCTAGGCTATTGATACGGTCTACTGAGTACTACATGACAGGTAAGAGTCCAGTACCCAAGGCTATTGATACGGTCTACTGAGTACTACATGACAGGTAAGAGTCCAGTACCCAAGGCTATTGATACGGTCTACTGAGTACTACATGACAGGTAAGACCAGTACCCTAGGCTATTGATACGGTCTACTGAGTACTACATGACAGGTAAGAGTCCAGTACCCAAGGCTATTGATACGGTCTACTGAGTACTACATGACAGGTAAGAGTAAAGTACCCTAGGCTATTGATACGGTCTACTGAGTACTACATGACAGGTTAGAGACCAATACCCAAGGCTATTGATACGGTCCACTAAGTACTACAGGACAGGTAAGAGTCCAGTACCCAAGGCTATTGATACGGTCCACTAAGTACTACAGGACAGGTAAGAGTCAGGAACCCTAGGCTATTGATACAATCTACTGAATACTACAGGACAGGTAATAGACCAATACCCAAGGCTATTGATATGGTCCACTAAGTACTACAGGACAGGTAATAGACCAATACCCTAAGCCATTGATACGGTCTCCTGAGTACTACATGACAGGTAAGACCCCAGTACCCTAGGCTTTTGATACGGTCTACTGAGTACTACAGGACAGGTAAGAGTCCAGTACCCTAGGCTATTGATACTGTCTACTGAGTAGTACATGACAGGTAATAGACCAGTACCCTAGGCTATTGATACGGTCTACTGAGTACTACATGACAGGTAAGAGTCCAGTACCCTAGGCTATTGATACGGTCTACTGAGTACTACAGGACAGGTAAGAGTCCAGTACCCTAGGCTATTGATACGGTCTACTGAGTACTACATGACAGGTAAGAGTCCAGTACCCTAGGCTATTGATACGGTCTCCTGAGTACTACATGACAGGTAAGACACCAGTACCCTAGGCTATTGATACGGTCTACTGAGTACTACATGACAGGTAATAGACCAGTACCCTAGGCTATTGATACGGTCTACTGAGTACTACATGACAGGTAATAGACCAGTACCCTAGGCTATTGATACGGTCTACTGAGTACTACATGACAGGTAAGACCAGTACCCTAGGCTATTGATACGGTCTACTGAGTACTACATGACAGGTAATAGACCATTACCCTAGGCTATTGATACGGTTTACTGAGTACTACATGACAGGTAAGAGTCCCGTACCCTAGGCTATTGATACGGTCTACTGAGTACAACATGAAAGATAAGAGTACTACAGGACAGGTAAGACCCCAGTACCCTAGGCTATTAATACGGTCTACTGAGTACTACAGGACAGGTAATAGACCAGTACTCTAGGCTATTGATATGTTCCACTGAGTACAATATATAAGTGAAACACCTGTACCCTAGGCTATTGATACGGTCTACTGAGTTCATATATAAGTGACACACCTGTACTCTAGTGCAAATTGTTAAGTTATTATGGATTCATGATTCAGGTAGCTATTTTTATGAAAGTTTTATGATATGCATTTCTGTGTTCATCATTTTTGAATTAAGATATAACTAGAGTTCAGCAATTTCATCCTGTACAGAACGCCCTGTAAGAGTGCATCTTTCATCTGCTTCTTCGTATGGTAAACCTGTTCTCTTACATATCAGATACACTATAGATTCTTTAACCAAAACCAGGTTCATGTAATGTACTCCCATTCTGAAATTATAAAAAGGTAAAGAAAATTTAAATGAGTTTGAAAGAAATAGAAATAAGATCACATTTTTTCATAGTACAAAGTTAAATTTATAGACTTGTTTAAAAAAAATGTGAAAAATACTGCATACAGGTTATTTTTAAGTGTTATTTTCTACTTAACACACCTTCGAATAATTTCGTCTAAACACATTTGTATTCAATGAGATATGACTTTCTCTGAAGTTACCCTTTTTTAATTTCTCTCACAGATGACCTAAGCCAATTAGGTGAAAATAACACAGAGGCCAAAATATCCTGGTTTACAGTATAAAGAAAAGAAAAACACATACAAAATGTTTTCTCTCAGGATATGTTCTAGGTGTTGATTTTTCAGGTTTTCATATGATCTGTATCTTGTGTAGATGGATCTGAAAGTTGTTTCATGACTATAGTGCAAATGGCAAATGTAAATGAAAATACATTGTTTCATTAAAAACTGAAAGAAAAACTAGCTAAATTACCCATGTACTGGCTTGCTGACACACATCTTTTCTGTCAGGACTGTGTGTAAATGCTCCATAACCTTCAAAAGATGAAACAATATTGACTTCTGCACAAAGCACAACAAAAGACAAAAACAGATGATTAATTTTAAGAAAAGACAGATTCCATCCCAAATCCCATGAAATAATATAAATGTATACTTACCTTTGCGCTAATAAAATTCTCCCCATAACAGTACTTTTTGTTGAATTTCTCATACAACAACACAGGATTTTCCATAAATTGATGATGCCGTACATGATCAACTTCTTCACTGTAGAAATACATTTAAAATGAAACATACAAACCTGAATTTCAATAAAAATTAGTATAGTACTTAAGAGACCAAAGTATTATTTCAAGCATCAAGTATCTTAACTATATACCAGTCTTTCATAGTGCAGTTCATAATCTCCTTCAAGTATGCAACAACACTGTTCACCTGCAGATTGCATGGAAATAAAATGAAATTAATACATGACAACACTGAACTCAAGACAAGAATGACAACACTTCTACTATTTAACAGCAACAAGATAATGTTTTAATTTTTTGAAAACTATATATATTCTATTACATTTTACAAATTATGATATACATGTATAATAAATGATATTCTATTCTACTCACATGACTGTTTATGAAATCTGTTTGAATTTCTGAAAGGAAAAGATCATCAGTATTTACACTGTGTGCGATATTTAAAATTTTTAAAACAAAATTTTATTTTTAAAAAACTTTGATATGAAATATTGATCACTCACTGTTCTGGTTTGTTACAGCCTCACTAACACCATCAGCATTGAAATCATCTTCATCATCCTCATCCTCATTATCATCTGTTCTGTCCATCTGTCTGTTCATCACCACATCATCTTCTCTGTTCTCAGCAATAACAATGATGTCATCTTCCTTCTCATCAACATCATCATTAATGACATCTGCATCTGCACTGACTTTAAATCCATTAACTTTCCTTCCAACACTTCTTTCTTCAACTTCTTCAACACCACCTTTTTCTACAGCAACAGCCCTGTGTCTTCTGAATGCAAATTACAATTATTTCAATAATCATATGTCATTGAATAAATTAAAAGTATAAAATTATGCATCTTATTTTATAAATTAATATAACATTAATTAAAGATTAAGTATTAAAGTATAGAAAACCAATGTTATAATAAACAATTGTTGAAGACTTATTGAGACAAATACTACAAGTGAAATATATTGACACAGTTGTCTTAAAAAGATATTGATGTTAGAATTTACATAATTACTCACAAAACATTATCCTTTACAGTGTCTTCTGGTTTTCCATACCTGAAATATTCAATTCATACTTTACAAATTTATTATACATGTGGTGCAATATGAATTTCAGAGTTATTTTCCCTTTGTCCACCTATAGTACTATGTATTAGAAATGGCTTAACAGTTCAACAGTAGATGTTCAAATGTTAACAGAGGGTTGACCACAAGCATTGCGAAGTGCAGACAATTAAAACAGATAACAATATTTCACCCTAAGAGATTTAGGTGACCTGAAAATATCAGTGGGGTAACTGTAATAAAGTCTGTAATAAAGTCTACACTAAACATGAACATAATTTTCCTAAGAGGTAAACTCATGCTTCTAAAACTAAATCATATCACATGCCTACAGTTGATTCAAAAATTGTACCGAGTACAGTTACATGACTATCAATGAAATGGGCTTCTATCTAAAGCAATCCATGCAGTTTTTATCAACTATATATCTGGCTTACGTCTTGACGAATGTCTTATAAATAGCAATTCAAATACAGCAATACAGGCCACAATTCCCAAAGAGTTTTTGGTCTTTGTTGTAGGGAATGTGGAAACTCTTGTACACATAACTCCTGGACCAGTATTTTTTTTTTCTCTAGGTATTTAAACATGATGTCATGAGTGGAAGGTTGTTAAGTTCATAAAATTTTTTTTTTTCATACCCCACTCCTGACTTAAGAACAAAAGGCATAACATTTCTCTTTGTGGTTTAATTGCTACATGTAACTATTCACTAGGGTTATGCATTTGTGGAATGTTAATGCAAAATGTACCCCCTTCCCCATTTTATTTATTAAAATAGATATTTATAAATTTACAAATGTATCATACAATGTAAAATCTCCAATTTGATGGGGATTAAAATTAATTACTATGGATTAAAGTTTTACAATATATAAAATAAATTCAATTTTCTAAACAAACTACAGTCTTATTAGCTTTTGAAAGCTTCTGATCCAAGAACAGATTTGAGCAAAAATCAGTAAAAAGTGTTTTTTAAAATTCTCTCTTACTAAACCGTCAAAACTTTTTGTTTTTGTATCACTTTGTATTTTGATATGACTACTTAACCATATGTGAAAATAAGAAAAATTTAAATATATGAAGTATATCAAAATAACTATTTTATCCCTAAAAATTTAATTAAAATGAACGAAATTCGGATTTACCAATATTTATTTTATTTATACTTTTAATCTTAATTTGGTAGTATCATCTGATAGACCTTATATGGTGAGATCATTTTATGCAAAAAGAAAAACATTTAATCTTTTAAAATAAATGGAGGCATTAAATTATTAGCAAAAGTAATTTTTTTTGCTGGATGTCAAGGAAAAAGATGATGACCCTGACCTGACCTTGCACCTAAAATAAAACGGTCAAATTGAATCTCATTGATATCATCACTTAGTGATATCGGCATCTGAAATCTGTGAAATTTTCATTAATTTTTAAATACAATAAATATGAGAAGAATCCCTCCTTAATTAGCTGTTGAATGTTGATTATATGCAGATAACACAAGACTATATGAATAATATGATATATGCAAATGTTGAACAACAATATGATAATGAAATTAAATTCACAATCACTGTGAAATGTTATCAAAATTAAAGCACCTTCCTTTAATTTAATAAGATTTTGCCTGCTTTAATATACATTAAATTTGTGATCTTATAATCATGGCTTAAAAATAATAACAAGCAACACTATTTTGATAACATCATGCAAAATCATTGGAAAATACATTTTGAACAACTAATTCTAAATTTTCAAAACTGAATTAAATGCCATGCGAAATGTATCTTAATATGACTACCTTCCCCTTAAATCACTATATAAAAAAGAACTTCTTTTCTTTTTCTGAAACAAAATTTACCAGGTGGTGAATGATGCAAAATAAACAAAATCATTACTTTAACACAGACACAAACTTTTATGTCAACACTTAATGCTATATTGTGCATTGAGTAAAGTATACCTTCGGAGGATCTTTTCTCAGATCAGGCTCCAGATTCACACAGTGTTGGTCAAGTGAGGTACACATTCCACATGTAAAGTTAGAAACTCCTATACACCCACAGTGAAAGAATTTGTCGCATTTCTCACACCCTATCTGCAAGATTTTTTTAATTATAAAATTTTAAATAAGTCCAGGTTAAAATTTACAAGCAAAACATTTATGTATACATAAACGAAATACATTTCAGAACAAAAATCATACCCAATCCTCATTTTGTCTTGCTTCTCTATGAAGACTGCATGCCCGGCAGTACTCAAACAGTGGTTCTGCAATATAAATTATTGTTTTAGCTTTAACCTTATTCCAATATTTTTTTAAACTCCTATTTAGATATTTTAGTGGGTGGATACAGAAGGGAGTCAATGGGGTCCAAACCCTCCCTTTCTGGGACCAAAAAAAATTCATAAAAGATTTTAAGATTTATTACAAAAATGACCTAGGAACTGCTCCCCCATTTTCATTGGGAAAATGGAGCCTGGTAAGTAATATAGCTTACACAAGTACATGCATGGACAATGAAGCAAACCCCAAATGAAGATGTGTTCGTTTTTTTTAAATTGTTTTTTTGTTGTTTTTTTCCCCTTTCTTTGGTCATTTTGTTTTGTGGATTTTCTTCTTTTTTTTTTTTTTGCTTTTCAAAAAATTCGAGTTCAATTTTTATTTTTTATTTTTTGGAAAGGCTGTGGACCAGCCTCCCCTTCATATTAAAAAATATTTCTGGATCTACACAGGAGATTCTATCAATTACCTGTTGCTTGCAAAAGCTGGTTCCCAATTCCTCGTCTAATTTGATATAGATTATCTGGACGACAACTAAATGTTAGAGGCAAATCAGATATGATCAGCTCAGCAAACTAAAATGCAAAATTTAACAGTGAATATATGATAAAAGGGTAATAAGTGATTTCCAATAAAAAATTATTGACTGCAGGAATTTTAACATATCTTTTTTTTTTCATTTAATCAAAACATCACCAGGCAGATAGATAGGCATTAGAGAATGAAGAGTTTAGATCTAGTGAATATTTTTCACCTTTACAACATACACTCCACAGGAATTAGAATCATACTGCTTTGTATGTTTTATTGTTTCCACTTTCCAGCCATCCTCTGAAATTTCATTCACACCTCTTCTCACTCTACCAAGTAGGAATTCTCTAAACAAAAATATAAAAACCAACAGCCATACAATGCAGTATTTAATAGAATGTAGCAATCATTAAAACTACTGTAGAGCACTAAATTTTCACGACACCTTATTTTTGCGAGATAGACATTTACTTTTTATTAGTGAGACAAAATTTTCACATATTCTGGTTACTGATTAATATAATCTCTACCAATACTTATATATGCGAGAATGATATTTTCGCGAGCACATTGTCTAACTACGCTAGATAATGTGCTCTTGAATATAAAGTAATTTACAGTATTGCAATCATCTCCAATATCTTTCATAGTTCTCTTTAATTCACCAAGTGGATTAATGTAAACCAGTTTCTTCGTACTTGGATATACCACCTGAATGTGGAAAGACAGAAACATGTACAGATACTTATTTGGATTTTATGAGAATTTCAATGACTTAGTATTTTCTTTAAATTGTTGGAGGGAAGGTTTGGTCACAGTCATCAAACATGGCATCAATATAAATGACCTTGCAAAAAGCAAAACATATCTTGAAAGTAAGTTAAACCAAACCCTTTTTCTTACACATGTATAATCCTTGAAAAAATATAACAAAGGTACTTATCAGATATACAAGAACTTAATGTCCAATTTAATAGAGTTAAACATGTATACAACTGACAAGTTACTCATAGATCAAGTTTAAATTGAGATTTACTAGTTTTAAAAAGTATACAAACTATAAGTGTCCAGTGGCTGTTGTTTTCATTGACAGCAGCAAGAATCATGTCATAACTGGAGAATTTTGTCTGTATGTCCCAAATGAAATTTAAGAAAAACATCAATTGATTAGCATTACTAAGTTAATGCTTTATTTAGATCAATTATAAATTTTCTAAATAATACTCAATGTTTTCATTAAAAGACATTTTTATTTTTTTATGCATACACAGGCACACATTATCAGAGAGAGAGAGAGAAAGAGTTACCTGTGTCATGTACCCATGAAAATTTTCTGATATTCCTTGAAATATGGGTGTTGCAACTGATGAATCAATGGCTAAAAGCTTCTTATTCTGTGATATTATTCCAAATAAGCAAAATTAAAATATGCAGACAATAATTAACAATACATCAAACAAATTCCAAATACATGTACTAAATAAAACAAGCATTTAAAAACTATAAGAGATTATTAACATAAAACACAGCTAATTCTAAAGATTTACCTTCTTTGTCTCTGTTAGAAGATGTAAGTATGCATCTATTACCTAAAAATGCATTTTGTGCATTATACAATTGTTTTACTATAAATTGATTTAATCAGAAAAAAGAGGGAAAACTTAAATTTGAAAAAAAATATACCTCATCGGATAGAGAAGTCTTTAAATACCCAATTGAAGTGTCTGTGATTTTAAAACTGCCAATTCTTGCAACTAAATAATCTGATGGTTTGATCCTCCAAAGAGTGTCTACATCAATGACTGGACTTCCTTTGTTTTGATAGGCCATGCTTTGTTCGGTAGCAACGGTGTCATTCTCATGGTTCCTATGTTGGTTGCTGGGCATGTCATATGTCCCATCAATAATTATAACATCATCCTCTTCTGCAAACTGGACACAATGTTTTTCATTTAATTTCCTGTATTTCTTTCTTAATGGTAGATTCCCTGATTTTCTTTTTAAAGATGGTCTTCTACATTTGTCTGTACTGTTGAGTGGTAAGCCTGAATCTTTCTTTATTTTTGATGCAGTGAGTAATTTTAGTTCTGTTATTTTGTTAGAAATTTCCTGCAGGTCTAGACAATCATTAATCAGGTATAAGTCAGACTGTATATCTTTCAGTCCACCTAAAGCAGTCTGTAGAAGAATATGAAGTGGTGTTTTGGGTTTATCTGGCTGTTTTTGGCATGACTTTTCCGGGCTTTTTTCCTTTGATGTGCCTTGATTCAGTGGAATATCTGTGTCTTGATTCAGTGGAATATCTGTGTCTGGTGTGTCATCTTGCAGAGATGTATTTGGACTGTCAGGAATGCTATCCACGCACTGCTGTATGATGCTTTGGTCTAAAGTAAAATGTGGACAGGTCTTGTATCCATCAGGAAGGTTATCCCAGCTGCATTCTGGTAAGGACATCATCACTGCAAGCATGTGCTTACATGGCAAATGATGTCTTGAGTAGTCAACACAGGTACATGTGGGTTCAATGTCCGAAAATATCACTTGATATACATTGTTGGAGTCAACACTATGCACAGCATAGGCCCTGTCTTCAACCTCCTGAATATTTTCTATGGGAATAGTTTGAATTTCAGGTGGAATTCTTTTGATGCAGTGCTCGACAAGCATCCTAGGTTTGTTGTGTAAAAATGTTGGAACACATGATGAGTACTTCTTGCAAAACTCAAAACTCTGAATATTGTAATTGAGATAACTGTAAAATAAAATAAAATTGTATTATTGCCACATCTAATTTCAAATACATGTATACTCTTTTCAACATCTTATCCAACCGGAGAAGTATGTATATTAATCCATATGCATGTACTACAATGTGAAAACATCACTAAGGCAAAAAAGTCCAAACCAATAAATCTTTCATATTCTGCAACTATACAGTATATAGCATAAAACTACTATTAAAAATTTTGGGGTTTTTTTTTGGGGGGGGGGGGTTGATTCAATGCTTTTTTGTTTGTTTGTTTCTTTGTTTTTGTTGATTTTGGGTGGGGGGGGGGGGTGAAAGTTGGAATGAAAAAAAAACATAAGAATTAAATACCTCCTGTAACTGTCAGGTAAGAAACTGGAGACCAATGTTGCAATCATGGTGCAAAGACTACCTTCACTGTAGTGTGACAGGTAGCCTCTTTTGAATTCCTGATGCTTCCTTTCTAAGCCATTAGTTGTTGTAATTCTAATGTTGTAATTATTTTCTCTGAAAGCTTTAACCCATCTCTGAAAAAAAAAATCAGCATTAAATTTGAAGAAAAGAAAGGCATTTAAAGCAGGTAAAAAACAACTTAAGCAAAGCTTGTTGCCAAGCAATAAGTAAGTCCTTCAACAGAGGATGAATGTAAAAAAATAATGCTCTACGAATCATTCTAAAAAAATAATTTTCAAACATTTTGAACTTTTTTATAATAAGAAGAGTCATATAGTACTAATGTAAAAGTGGGATGCATCATCTTTGAAATAATCTTGTTCCACTTGTTCCTTGAAATCATATTAATATACTATAAAAAAGGGAAGGGTAATAGGAAACAGAGCAAAAACAACAAGTTCTGAAGGAATTCATAAGACTTTGCAACAACATTTTTTTTCAATGAAATATCATGCTTTTATCTTAGTTGGTTTTAACATCCATTATGATCAGTTTCTTTATAGAGATGTTACCTTGAAATCAATATGTTTCTACTGTTTTTCCTTAAATCTTACATGTGAAACTGATATCCACTGTTTTTCAAACCACCTCTGCAGTTGTTGATTATTCTGCCAGTGAGGACTTTCTCTTAGCCTGTCTAGAGCTACTTTGTAGTCTGTTTCTGAATCGGCAATAGCTAATCCTCTCATTCTGTAAAAATATTAACCAAAAATAATAATAACATTACACATTTGCCAATAATTCTATCATGAATCATTCTCTTTAGATTTTTGCATTACAATATCTATGAAAATAATGGTAACTTTTTTCTTTTGATTAAATAAATATATGCTTAAGAAAATAAACTCACAAATAAATATGACAATAAGCATAATAATTCAATATTATCATCACGTGTACAAGTACTTACAGTTCAATAACCTCATCCTGATTTGAACCAACACCATGTTTTATTTGCTTCAACCACCGTGTCCATGATTGTTCACGATGAAAAGAACAGAGATATACAGTACATTCTGTTAAAAAAAACCTATTTCATTAATTCAACAGAATATTAGAGGATTTCAATGGCTAAATTATTTGGTTTACAATGTGACAAAATTTACTTGGAATAATAAGAGTACATATTTTTTACCTTCAAATACTTCCTCAACTGCATGGATTTCCCTTTCATCATAATCTGTCATGAAATACTTTGGAGTCCATCCTGGATTCCATTCCTTAATTTTGTTTAAACCCTCCTCAATTGACTTTTTAGTTTCCGTTGAAACAACAAAAGAACCACATATGGAATGCCCAACATTAGTTTGCACACAAATGAAAAAGAGAGGGAGGGCATACTTTGAGGTCCTATATGTGGCATCCATGATGCAAATGTCTCTCCCATACAAGCTTAAAAGTCGTCTCTGCCAGGCGGTCTGGTGAACAAACAGGAAGTCCTCTGATGGAATGTTACCATTGGTAGTGGTATCATACCTGTGTGTTTGAAAAATACAATACATACAATGGAAACTTATGTATTATTTTGTCAGTGATACTTTTGAAAAACTTACGACGTCCTAAGAAAGAAGTTGTCCTCAGGATAACTTTCCTGCCATTTTTCCACCAAAGACTCAAGGTTCTGCTGGTCATCTTTGGAAAACCTAGAAGCAATATAATTATCTAACATCAGAATCTGGGATTCAGTTGAATACATACTACTTACAATAGCACCAGTGAAACTCTAAACCATATGATAAAAAAATATATTCTTACTTAAGCTGAGCTTTGATGGAAGATAAATATTTCTAAGACTGTTATGTTTTAACAACTTTACTTTAGATAAGAAATACAACATGTACAAAAGAGGAACATTTATAATTCAATACTTCAAGCTGTTAATGGCAATATCCATGTGGTTTTTAATGTCCTTGTCCAGTGGAAAAAATCTTCTGTTTGTTCTTGGGATATCCTGATCTGGACATAAGTCATTTTTCACAGAGATTAGTAAGTGCCTCTTCATTTCAGAAACATTTCTCACCCCATCGGCAACAAGTTCTTTTATGCGGGTTACTAATCTCTGATCAATACGTTGAGTGAATCCTGCAAACTACAAGGGACACATTTTGTATTATTTGAAATAATTAAAAAAGAAATTTGGAAACTTTATTTTGAGAATGAAATATTATAATATACAAAGTAACTATAATTCTGGTGACTGATCATCAACACTTACCTCTCCAGTAAGATGGTTTTTGTGGTCATTGACACTTGGATATGACACCAAATAAACAAGTGATTTTTGAATTGTGTCTCTGTTTGCGAAAGCTTGTTTGAGATTTCTAGATATCTTCCTTTTCATCAACTTATTGTTGTATGAATCTACCTAATTTAAAAAAAGACCCAAAAAATTATTTAGAGACCCAAGCAGTACAACCCAATTCATGTACATTAATGAAAAAAATGATAAATGTACCTTGAAATCAGGGAATTTCATGATGGCTCTAATTCTTATTGTTGCTGGACAAGCTTGCTTTTTAGACATTTGGATTTTCTTACGTGCTCTTCCTTTATTAGAGTAATCATGGTCTCCAGGCCTCTATCAATGAAAACACTTACAATATTATAAGTTTGTGAATTCGATTTGGTTGTTCAGTACCTAACATTTGGTGGAGGTATTGTTGTTATCTTCTTTCTCTAAATTGGTTATACTTACCTTATAATTGTGAATGATTAGTTCTTAGATCATACTGTCAGTAAATTACTTTTAACATCCAAACATTTTAGCAAGACTTTCTATATGTGAATTTTTTTTTCTCATGTATATTATTTTTTATGATGGATTACATACAACTTAAATCAAAATTCATGCAAATTTTGTTTTGCTTATAAAGTGAAATAAAAGTGGACATCATGAAAATTTATGATCTTCATGCAGTACTTTGTGAACTTCTAGAAAGGTCATGACCAATAATACATGATTGGTAAAGATCTCTCAATCACAAGTTATTTATACTTTTAAAACATATTTCAGTTATTTTTACTGTACTCTATCAAGGTTAGTAATAAACAAAAAGTATTGTCAAATATCATTTAATTATAATATGTAGATAGATCATTAATTTTCATAAAAAATTTAAATGGTTTATTACTCCACAATTCTTCAACCAAGAAATCAAATTCCCTTGAATCAATTATTTTTCCTTCAGCCACAAAAATTTCACCCCTTCAAAAAATATTTCAACTTGATTATACAATAATATCTGTAAGTACTTTAAAATAAAAGCAAGATAAATTACATGTCTTTGTTTCTTCTTTTCCTTTGCTCTCCTCTGTCTATCTGGTCCATGGTGACATTCTTTTACCATCCATCCTATGTTCACATAAGGAGTGCCATCAAATTCAACAGAAGGACTAGCTGTTTCTTGACAATCTTGCCAAAGAATTTTGTGACCCTTTAAAGATGTAACATCTGTAAAAAGTATTTTAAAAAAATGTGCACATAATTTTTCATATAATTAAAAAGCAAAAGCAATTGCAAAACATAGTAAAAAAAATTGAATTTAAAACATTCCAGTCATGTCACACTGACTACGAGTACCCCCACATAGCAAATAAATAGCCTAGGGTATGAATGTCATATTGACAGGAAGTACTCCATAGACTGTATCAATAGCCTAAGGTATGAATGTCATATTGACAGGAAGTACTCCATAGACCGTATCAATAGCCTGAGGGTATGAATGTCATATTGACAGGAAGTACTCCATTGACCGTATCAATAGCCTAAGGTATAAATGTCATATTGACAGGAAGTACTCCATAGACCATATCAATAGCCTAGGGTACTGGTGTCTTACCTGTCATGTAGTACTCAGTAGACCGTATCAATAGCCTAGGGTAATGGACTCTTACCTGTCATGTAGTACTCAGTAGACCGTATCAATAGCCTAGGGTACTGGTCTATTACCTGTCATGTACTACTCAGTAGACCGTATCAATAGCCTAGGGTAATGGACTCTTACCTGTCATGTAGTACTCAGTAGACCGTATCAATAGCCTAGGTTACTGGTCTATTACCTGTCATGTAGTACTCAGTAGACCGTATCAATAGCCTAGGGTACTGGTGTCTTATCTGTCATGTAGTACTCAGGAGACGGTATCAATGGCCTAGGGTACTGGACTCTTACCTGTCATGTAGTACTCAGTAGACCGTATCAATAGCCTAGGGTACTGGTCTATTACCTGTCATGTAGTACTCAGTAGACCGTATCAATAGCCTAGGGTACTGGTCTATTACCTGTCCTGTAGTACTCAGTAGACCGTATCAATAGCCTAGGGTACTGGTGTCTTACCTGTCCTGTAGTACTCAGTAGACCGTATCAAATCAATAGCCTAGGGTACTGGTGTCTTACCTGTCATGTAGTACTCAGTAGACCGTATCAATAGCCTAGGGTAATGGACTCTTACCTGTCATGTAGTACTCAGTAGACTGTATCAATAGCCTAGGGTACTGGTCTATTACCTGTCATGTAGTACTCAGTAGACCGTATCAATAGCCTAGGGTACTGGTCTTACCTGTCATGTAGTACTCAGTAGACCGTATCAATAGCCTAGGGTACTGGACTCTTACCTGTCATGTAGTACTCAGTAGACCATATCAATAGCCTAGGGTACTGGACTCTTACCTGTCATGTAGTACTCAGTAGACCGTATCAATAGCCTAGGGTACTGGACTCTTACCTGTCATGTAGTACTCAGTAGACCGTATCAATAGCCTAGGGTACTGGACTCTTACCTGTCATGTAGTACTCAGTAGACAGTATCAATAGCCTAGGGTATTGGTCTATTACCTGTCGTGTAGTACTCAGTAGACAGTATCAATAGCCTAGGGTACTGGACTCTTACCTGTCCTGTAGTACTCAGTAGACCGTATCAATAGCCTAGGGTACTGGTGTCTTACCTGTCCTGTAGTACTCAGTAGACCGCATCAAATCAATAGCCTAGGGTACTGGTGTCTTACCTGTCATGTAGTACTCAGTAGACCGTATCAATAGCCTAGGGTTCTGGACTCTTACCTGTCATGTAGTACTCAGTAGATCGTATCAATAGCCTAGGGTAGTGAGGTCAATAGCCTTGCTCACTGGTTTAATATCTGTGTAAAAGTTTTTTGTGGATTTTTTTTTTATCGGTAGCCTTTTAGCCTATTATATATTTTTTCAATGCATGTCATGCATACCTCTTTGTAATAATTCCATCGTTTTCTGCATTCTCATTCAATCGTTTTATTTTGGCAAAATAATTTAGTTTACACCTGTTGTTTTCAATTAAATTGTACCTGTTGTTGGAAAAGAACAGCATACTTCGAAATATAATGTTAATAATCTTACACACACAGATCTATCGTTACGTAATATTATATTGTATAGGTAGTTATAATCGGTTAATACTTCTCCTTACCATCTCCTTCTAGTTCAAAGTGTCGTTTATTGCTGATTCTCTGTGTGATGAATCTTGCTGTTGTTGTTTTTTCTAACTCTTCAAGAAATGCTTGTATTTCTTGGTAGTTCTTAAACTTTCTGACAGCCGGCATGGTTTTGTTTTGATTAGAAACCGCGCGAAAATGTCAAAGTCATTTCTTGCATTATTATATTCGTATGGGAAAAAACTTGGATATAAAATAATGAATTGCTTCTTATTTGTATATAAAACAACAATTCAAACGTTGATTAAACTATTAAAAATGATAATAAAGTTTGTTTTCATTCTTCTTTATTTTATTGCGGATACCGGATCTGTTTGAGCTGACCGACATATTTTTTCTCGTTATCAATACCTCATGAATATTCATAACTACGCTAGGCTCGTGATATTTAGACACAACCTATGGATTTACGCTAGTTTAAATATAGATTTTTATCATCATTGTTGTTCCTGTGACGCGATAAAATGGCAGTGGTTACCTGTCGTTGGTTTTTTAGGGCGCTTGCGCCCGTTAACCAATGTCAGGGTACCAGTCTATGCAACATGTAGGTGTCACTATGACGCTTATCATATACAGAGTTGTAAATGCGAAACTAAGACACGTGGTCAGTTGCAGAGGAAATTCAGCTGAAAAGCAGTAGGCCTTAGAAGAAGGTGTGTATCTCGGAGGGAAGGTGAATGGCCCCATATCATTTGGTGAATTTTTATTAGGGCATGCATTGATTTACAGACTACTGGGTGTTTTATCCTGCTCGCTCGGGCCTGGGTGTGGGTTGTGTGGGTGTGAATGAGGCCCAAATCTTGAAAAAACAAGCCAAAATTTGGGGAGTCCCCAGGTGCATTTTTGGTACATTTGCACTCTAATAGGCAGATTACATGTAATTTGTTGACATAATTTGTGAGCCATGGGCATATGAAGTGTAATTAATTAGCCCCTGGAAAACTGTACCCATGTACATGTTTTTATGGATCGCATGTGTATGTGTACCCCCTCGGCACATGTTTGGCATTAAAAAAAATATCCTCTGCCACCTGCTGTCAGCTAATGTCAGCCTGAGAGATGAGAATATGCATGGCAATCTCAGGACAGCTGGGTAATCTGTCACTGATTGACAAGTCCCCTCATGGTAACTTGTATCGGGAGAGATTTGTCACAGTGGGTGACCAAGCTCTGGTGTTTGATATATTCAAGTAAGAATTATTTTTAAACCATTTACTATTTCCAAAAAAAAAATTCATAAATAAGCATGTACATATACTCCTTTGAATATGATCAGGACTGATAATTGTACATAGTATTAATATTTAAGAAATTAAAATGATTAAAAATGAATTCAGATATTTCTTTTACTTTCCATTCATAATCATAATTAATTCAAACTTTTGTTATAATCTCCATTCATAATTGAAATTGAAGTCAAACATTTAATATCCAATTGTATTCATAACTGTTACAATAATGATACAGGTGATTTGATGATGTTTGTTACAGGTACGGTCCTCCGGATCCTAATCTAGTGAGAGACTGTGACATTAGTGTCAAGTTACAGATGGCCTCGGTTCGGTACATCCACACTAACAGATTTCAGATGGAATTTGTGGCATTTCTCCAACACTTCCTACAGATTCAGGATGTTCTAGGAAGGTATCGGGCAGCCTCTGCTAGAAAAAGGGTACAAGATTTAATTAAAAAAACACCAGACACTTATAAATCATATTGGATATTATACAGTTATTGTATGATCGTGAGGGAAATATGAAGATTTATTCAGCCAAGAAAAAATCATATTCCCTGAGGGCTTTGCCGGAGGGGAATATGATATTTCTTGGCTGAATAAATCTTCATATTTCCCAAACATTCATGCAATAAATTGTTTATTATACCAAAACATGCAAAAACTTTTAAAATAAACACAAACTTTCAAATGCGGCCCCACTCTTAAATTCACTTTCAATACTCTTTTATCGTAAAGTTACTTGACACATCACACTCCAATGAAACAATCAGCAATATTTTGACGTGAACCAGGCTATTGTGATGTCTACTACTCTCTGGAGTTTTCGTAGAACTAATGATAACTATTGCAGGAAAATGCACTAAGTCTCCAAATAGGTTGAATATGATGAAAAGCATGACAATGACAGGGAAATATGAAGATTTATGGCCCAGTCACATGATAATCTAGAACCAATCAGACGTATTGTATAGAATAATTGTAATGAGGTATAATAATAATTAATACGCAACTGTACATTTAATTTAGCTTATTGTAGTGGAATTCCTATATTTGACACCATTTATCTTGAAAGTGTGCTGATTTATAAATGTCACCAAAATATAATTTTATATGATATAGATAAGTACATTTTAAACCATAGAACTTTTATATATTTTCATCATATAGCTTCTGGCCAAAGTTGACATTAAATTTGCTAAAATAGGACAAAAGGGTGAATTCAAAAATAATGACCACCAAACTTATTTTTTTTGGCAAAATTCAACTATACTTATAACATATTTTTCACTTATATCATCATATTGCAAATGCATTCTAGTTTATAATCCTGAAGTGCTAATAGAATAGACAACTGGATTAAAAAGTTTCAGAATTTTTATTAGTAAAATTTCTTTTGAAAAAAGAAAATATCATTACACCTTAAAAGACTTTCTAAGATACATAATCACAAGAAATTATAGTTTTTTATGCTTCAAAATGGTAAAAGGGGTATAAATAATTAAATCTAAACAATAAATGAGTATCTTCTCTTGTACATGTGACAAAAAAATTGGCTTTTTGATTGTTATTTTACATTATTTTTTCAATTCTGGTTTGAAAAGTTATAATATGAAAAAAATTTGAAACAATAAAATTCCCCAAAATTCACTTTTTTGTCTGTTCAAGTCAATTCTTTAAATCTAAGCCAAAAAAGAATTGTTATATACGAGTTCTCTTACAAAAAATACTAGATTTTGAAGTGACCCTATGTTACATTATTGTGTTGCACTCCTGACATCTGATATGTATTTTATTTAACATTGTTTTAAAAATTATAACACACAATAACCCATTCTTACTTTGTAAATCAATTTGTCGTGTTGATATTTTTCATCATTTACAGCAGGTTTTTCATATTTTGAAGACCCTAAAACATGATTATTTGCAAAGTGCAGTATATATAAATTGTATTTAAATATATGTGAAATGATGAAAACTATTTCCTGAATTGACTAGAGAATTTCTGTAATTTGTTGATAGACATAGTGTTTTGAACATCAAATAGTATCAAGCATTTTTTTCAACTTATTTTTTAGTAAAGATAGTTAAAAAGCATCGGTAATTATGAAGCAGTTTTGTTGCACTCCTGACTGCAGTAAAGTTTAAAATTAAAACCATAGAACACAAAAATTCATAAAGTGTAGGCAACATCAAGTGGTAATGAAATTGTGCATTACTTATAGTCCAATACTTCATAATTAAAACAGATGAAAGTATTTAAAATTCGCATTTTATCTGGAATTATACTCAATTTTATGCCAAAAAACTAGCTTAAATGTATATTTAGAAGATAAATATATTTTAAAGCATATTTTCCTTTAGAAGACAAACACAGTAACCCACCAGAAAAATTCTACTCATCATTTTTTCTTTATTTTTATTCTTATTGGATGATTTATAATTCTAACATATTTGTTGCACTCCTGACCAAAAGCATTGTGGCCTTTAAAGTAGAATTGTGAAGTGATAATTACATAAGATCTTGTTCTGTTCTTTCGGTGAAGTTGAGGAGGAATTACTTGAATTTTATGACAATGTTTTAGTGTGTTTATTTTTAATGTTCATTAAAAAAAATCACCAAAAGATAAAAACACATCTGAATTGATAAAATTGAAAAAGGAAGGATTTTAATAATAAAACTGTCAATAATTTAGTATTAAATTATACAAAAAGATCATTATTAATTAATGAATACTTCTAAGCATGAATAGAAGTCTTTTTGTCACACAACTTGAATCTTTTAAAAAATGTGTTGCACTCCTGACCATAGAAATATGGATCTGAAGCACAGAGAGATCCTGTAATTGATAAATCTATTTGGTAAAAATGTTCCTTGCGTCTTTATTTTCCAAAATAAAAATCAGAAAATCATATAATGATAACAGTTTTTTCATGCTTGGGAGCAAAACATCAAATGTTGCACTCCTGACATTTTTGGGTATGCACATATACTAGTACATGTACTTGACTCTCATTAATACTGCTTGTGATTTATATAACATTTTTAAGTTTTAAAATGTATATCAGTTATTGTTTTACACTTCCAAAATTCTTTTTTGTCTTAATTTTCTATCAGAATTTTACAATTGATGTTTTTTTGGCAACACTACTCTGTTGCACTCCTGACATGGTATAACATTTTTTTAAACACCAGCCATGACCACAACTTGATTAAACAAAAGTTATGACAGTCCACATTTAAACTCAATACTTTGAATATTATCAGGAAAGTCTTTATTTTCAACATGAAGCATTATTTTTTATTTCACAGATCTCCAAAAAATATTGAAATTTCAAAATGTCACAAAAAGGTGTTGCATTCCTGACAATTTTAGCATCATTTTTGGGCATAACTTTTTTGTTAATTAAGATATCAACGAGATATTTGACAGGCATTTAGACACTATCTAAAGACATATGCTGAGACATAGAAATCTATTTGCATTGCCTGTATTTTTAGTGTGGGTTGATAAATATGCGTTTGGTCATTTTTTTTTAATTCACCCAAAATGTATGACACCATCTTCTATGTTTATTATAGGTGACAGACAAGGCTACCAGAGGATCTAGAATCAAACAGGACATCAATGCAGACTCTCCAATCATTCTGCTACCACGTCAGCTCTAAGACTACAGACATCTTAGTGGCTGACCTAGGAAAGCTGAGAGTAAATAACTGCTTCATTTACGACAGAGAACCAGGGACCTTGAGCTTTGACCAGGACGACAGTGATTTGATGAGTACCCAGTCACGTGAATCAATGTCTTCTTTGGCTTTGTCAGAAACCAATGACTATTCCATAGACAGTTCCTCTGCTGCCACTGGGATGACTCAGAGTCTGTTCAACAATTACAACCCACCAATGGGGGCTGTGGCAAATCCCATGCTTCAGAGTATTTATGGAGGCTTGGACCAAGACCAGAGGTCCTCAGTTAGTGAAGTCCGTGATGAGTGTGATATTTATGACCCAACAGAAACAGGCACAGGGAGTGCACCAAGGTCACCTAAGTCACCAGAGGGCAGCAGCGTGGATCCAGAATTCTTCCCTGATTCAAGCTCTTGCTTTTCCAGTTCAAATAACCTAACCTCCCAACACAGGTTGCATATAAATGACAGCATGAAGGAAGGGAAAATTAAGAGGACCCCATCCACCAGTTCCATGAATCGTCCTAAGATACCAAAGTCTGAAGGTGACCATATTTTGTTTACTGGACATCATGAATATTCATCTGAAGGACATAAACTTGTACTCTGCAGAGCAAGTGAACAAACATGATTACAATGGGTCTGGTCAGGATCTGGAGTTCAAGTCCTTTCTGGTGCAAAAACAGGTAGAATTTAACTGTCAAATGTTATGTTTTGTACTGAAAATATGTGTCATTGAATGGCATATAGTGCTGTGTTCTGGAAAACTCCAGAACTAGCATTTTAACTAATGTGGAAAGAAACTGTAATATTGTAATATTTCATGAGTCTCAGCTGTTTTGAAAAATATTAAAAAAAAACATAAATGATCATGTAAATGATTATTTGTAAAATTAAATATTAAGTTAGAAATAGATTGTATAGATTAACTTTGGAATTAATTCATATTGCTTTTGACTGGGTAATTCCTCCATTTTAGGGTGGGGACCCCTTGAAGGAGAAGATTCAGCTGACCCTGGTGGTGTAGAGGAATCTTGAGGGGGACATCAGTCACTCTGCTCCTGACTTCAGGGTCAAGGGTGTACTATCCTCTGTTCACTGTTCCCTGGACATCGCTCAGTACAAACTGGTCAGAGGGATCCTGGACCATAACCTGGGAGAAAAACTCCCTGAGTTCAGACATCCTCTGATGTCCCACCTCATGGACCCTGTCATTGATGTAACAGCTCCTTTTACTTGTACATCCTTAATTTGATAGGGATTTTGATCTTGACACATGAATGTTATTACCAATACAAGAGATATTGACTACCGTAGAAGAAGAATTTTTAGCGAGGATTCAATTTTGGCATTTTTAGCGAGGGTGCTACAGAGTGTAAGATCGCTAAAATTAAATCTCGCTAACAATTAATTATGTATTATTTGTGATAGTTTCTTTAATGAGCATTTTAAAATCGCTAAAATTACTTACTGCTAAAAAGATATACAAATTTTTAAGGTTAAATTGCTAAATTTGCATCTTGCTAAAATTTCCACTTATACGGTATGAGAAAAGTTTAACCTTTAATTTTATCTTCACAATTGTGCATTCATTTTAGTGTTAGTACTTCATGTGTTGTTTATTCTTCTAAAATTGCTGAAATTGGACTTTTTCTTTTTTAGCTCTTCTGAGCCAAAGGCTCAAAGAGCTAATGCTATGGCCATTTGTGTGGTGTGCGGTGTTCGTAAACTTTTTAGAATATGGGCCATAACTCAAGAACACCTTGGCCAATTATTGTCAAATTTGTCACAGGGTATTCTTGGCCCAAGGGCTCCCTTTTGTACTAAAACTAGGGTTGTGACCCTTATACAAGGGGAGATAATTAGGAAAATAGAAACAAAAGTACTGGTTGCTAAAAATCTTCTTCTCAAGAACCACTGGGCAGATTATCACCAAACTTACACAAAAGGATGAGGATATGTTGTAGATTAAAAATTGTTCAAGGCGTCACCCTGGGGAAAAGGGCGTGGTCTCAAGGTCACTTCAAAGTTGACCAAAAATTACATTTTATTAAAATGTTGATATTTTGCTTACTATAAGGACTAGGATCATCAAATCTTGTCAGTTGATGCATCTAAGGACCTCATATCATGTTGACTTAAAAGTAGGTCACGGTGACCTACTTTTGAAATTTTGCGGCCATTCTTTATCAAAATGATTTAGAGGCATATTTTGAACAATTTTAAGGCCTATGATCATCAAACTTTGTCAGTTGATGTATCTTGGGTCATCAAAGTACGTCAACTAAAAAGTAGGTCACTTTGACCTACTTTTTGAATTTTATGGCTAATCTTTTACAAAACAATTAAGGTCAATAATTTGAATACTGAGAGGTTTAGAATCATGAAATCTTGCAAGATGATGCATCTTGGGGCCATAAAACATATGTATTAAAAAGTAGGTCACAGTGACCTACTTTTTGAACTTTGCAGGCATTCCATTTCAAAGCGTTTTAGAGGCATAATTTGGACATTTTAAGGCCTATGATCATAAAACTTTGTAAGTTGATGCATCTTGGGTCATCGCAGTAGGTCGACTGAAAAGTAGGTCACCGTGACCTACTTTTCAATTTATATGACTATAATTAAATATTTCAGGTACTAATTGGCTTAGAATCATCAAACTTTGTCAGTTGATGCATCTTGGGTCTTCGGAGTAAGTCTACTGAAAAGTAAGTCACCATGACCTACTTTTGAAAATTTATGGCTTTAATTATATATTTCAGGAACCAATTTGCTTAGAATCATCAAACTTTGTCAGTTGATGCATCTTGGATCCTTGGAGTACGACAACTGAAAAATAGGTCACACTGACCTAGTGTTGAAATTTTATGGCTGTATTTAATATTTTCGGGTACTATTTGGTTAAGAATCATAAAAAATTTGTCAGTTGATGAATCTTGGGTCCTCGCAGTAGGTCGACTGAGAAGTAGGTCACCATGACCTTCTTTTCAATTTATATGACTATAATTAAATATTTCAGGTACTAATTGGCTTAGAATCATCAAACTTTGTCAGTTGATGCATCTTGGGTCTTCGGAGTAAGTCGACTGAAAAGTAGGTCACCATGACCTACTTTTGAAAATTTATGGCTTTAATTAAATATTTCAGGAACTAATTGGCTTAGAATCATCAAACTTTGTCAGTTAATGCATCTTGGGTCCTTGGAGTACGACAACTGAAAAGTAGGTCACCCTGACCTTCTTTTGAAATTTTATGGCTGTATTTAATATTTTTGGGGTACTATTTGGATTAGAATCATCAAATAGAAGTGATAGGTTGTACAGTTTATCAGAAGAGCGATTCAAGGCCCTTGGGCCTCTTGTATTTATACATAGTGGTGTTCCAATCATCGATTATAATCGAAAATCAGTCGATTGTTGACATAATCCAAGCGCTTGATTACAAAATTTTTATTCCGATTAATCGGGTTATTTTTTTTATTTTACAAGCATAATAGTTTTTAAGCCAGATATACCAGCTGCGACTTGTCTGTTAACTTATTTGTGTATGGTATCATAATGGCGCAGACAAACAGACATTGTATTCATACCCTATTAACAATCCTCATTCCCGGGTATGGACGTACTTTGGATTCTACAAAATGAACGAAGAACCAGCTGGACTAGATAGAATGTTCTATCATTAAATTGATATTGTCCTACGGAGTAGGGCTTGTCCCTAGACACAGATAGATTATTCTAATTACAGCTGGACAACAACAGAAAGTAGTTATTCACCAATTCTTTCCATTTATTAAAGTAAATTGACAGACTTTGTTAATGTCCGATTATAAATGATAATTAGTTAGTTACAGTAACCCAATTATCGATTATGAAATTCTTACCGATTCCCATCACTATTTATACATAATTTTATTCCCAAAAATTGAATGGAATTGGGCAGCAGGCAAAGCCTATTTTAGCCCTTTCCCTTTTATTGAGTGAACATGCATTTATATACAGTCAAACTTTGTTATCTCAAGCTGAACAGTTAGAACTGCATTACCGGACCACACAGGAGTCTAACAAGTTCTCCGTCATCCTCAACAACATGAAGGTCATGTGTATCTTTCATTGGATTCTCTCAGTCAGAGATTTCATCATGGAGAGTCCGGAGGATCCTTTCATTATGGGTATGTCTGTTGTGAAAATTAGATTGTAGAAACCGACTCTTTCTGCCATTTTCAGTGTGTTATAGCACCACAACAAAATTAGAAGAGATTTAACCCACCCACCCCCATGTCCAAGTGTTACTCTCGGGAAAAAAGAAAAATTAACAAAAATTTGATTGATTTTGCAGATTGGTTGAAGATTAACATGTTTTGTTAGGTAAAATATTTTGTAATGCAGAGAAAGAGTCTTACTGACAATGTAGTGATGAGTTCACCTGAGGTCAGCAGACAGACTTCCAGGGATTCTGCTAAAACTACAAGTCCTCTGACCGTGTCTAGTGGTATAATGACAAAGAGAGGGCCTATAGTAGAGGAGGTAAGTCTAGTGGTATAATGACAAAGAGAGGGCCTATAGTAGAGGAGGTAAGTCTAGTGGTATAATGACAAAGAGAGGGCCTATTGTAGAGGAGGTAAGTCTAGTGGTATAATGACAAAGAGAGGGCCTATAGTAGAGGAGGTAAGTCTAGTGGTATAATGACAAAGAGAGGGCCTATAGTAGAGGAGGTAAGTCTAGTGGTATAATGACAAAGAGAGGGCCTATTGTAGAGGAGGTAAGTCTAGTGGTATAATGACAAAGAGAGGGCCTATAGTAGAGGAGGTAAGTCTAGTGGTATAATGACAAAGAGAGGGCCTATTGTAGAGGAGGTAAGTCTAGTGGTATAATGACAAAGAGAGGGCCTATTGTAGAGGAGGTAAGTCTAGTGGTATAATGACAAAGAGAGGGCCTATAGTAGAGGAGGTAAGTCTAGTGGTATAATGACAAAGAGAGGGCCTATAGTAGAGGAGGTAAGTCTAGTGGTATAATGACAAAGAGAGGGCCTATTGTAGAGGAGGTAAATCTAGTGGTATCATGACAAAGAGAGGGCCTATAGTAGAGGAGGTAAATCTAGTGGTATCATGACAAAGAGAGGGCCTATTGTAGAGGAGGTAAATCTAGTGGTATAATGACAAAGAGAGGGCCTATTGTAGAGGAGGTAAATCTAGTGGTATAATGACAAAGAGAGGGCCTATTGTAGAGGAGGTAAATCTAGTGGTATCATGACAAAGAGAGGGCCTATTGTAGAGGAGGTAAATCTAGTGGTATCATGACAAAGAGAGGGCCTATAGTAGAGGAGGTAAGTCTAGTGGTATCATGACAAAGAGAGGGCCTATTGTAGAGGAGGTAAGTCTAGTGGTATCATGACAAAGAGAGGGCCTATAGTAGAGGAGGTAAGTCTAGTGGTATAATGACAAAGAGAGGGCCTATAGTAGAGGAGGTAAGTCTAGTGGTATAATGACAAAGAGAGGGCCTATTGTAGAGGAGGTAAGTCTAGTGGTATAATGACAAAGAGAGGGCCTATAGTAGAGGAGGTAAGTCTAGTGGTATAATGACAAAGAGAGGGCGTATAGTAGAGGAGGTAAGTCTAGTGGTATAATGACAAAGAGAGGGCCTATAGTAGAGGAGGTAAGTCTAGTGGTATAATGACAAAGAGAGGGCCTATAGTAGAGGAGGTAAGTCTAGTGGTATAATGACAAAGAGAGGGCCTATTGTAGAGGAGGTAAATCTAGTGGTATAATGACAAAGAGAGGGCCTATTGTAGAGGAGGTAAGTCTAGTGGTATAATGACAAAGAGAGGGCCTATAGTAGAGGAGGTAAGTCTAGTGGTATAATGACAAAGAGAGGGCCTATAGTAGAGGAGGTAAGTCTAGTGGTATAATGACAAAGAGAGGGCCTATTGTAGAGGAGGTAAGTCTAGTGGTATAATGACAAAGAGAGGGCCTATAGTAGAGGAGGTAAGTCTAGTGGTATAATGACAAAGAGAGGGCCTATAGTAGAGGAGGTAAGTCTAGTGGTATAATGACAAAGAGAGGGCCTATTGTAGAGGAGGTAAGTCTAGTGGTATAATGACAAAGAGAGGGCCTATAGTAGAGGAGGTAAGTCTAGTGGTATAATGACAAAGAGAGGGCCTATTGTAGAGGAGGTAAGTCTAGTGGTATAATGACAAAGAGAGGGCCTATAGTAGAGGAGGTAAGTCTAGTGGTATAATGACAAAGAGAGGGCCTATAGTAGAGGAGGTAAGTCTAGTGGTATAATGACAAAGAGAGGGCCTATTGTAGAGGAGGTAAGTCTAGTGGTATAATGACAAAGAGAGGGCCTATAGTAGAGGAGGTAAGTCTAGTGGTATAATGACAAAGAGAGGGCCTATTGTAGAGGAGGTAAGTCTAGTGGTATAATGACAAAGAGAGGGCCTATAGTAGAGGAGGTAAGTCTAGTGGTATGACAAAGAGAGGGCCTATTGTAGAGGAGGTAAGTCTAGTGGTATAATGACAAAGAGAGGGCCTATTGTAGAGGAGGTAAGTCTAGTGGTATAATGACAAAGAGAGGGCCTATTGTAGAGGAGGTAAGTCTAGTGGTATAATGACAAAGAGAGGGCCTATTGTAGAGGAGGTAAGTCTAGTGGTATAATGACAAAGAGAGGGCCTATTGTAGAGGAGGTAAGTCTAGTGGTATAATGACAAAGAGAGGGCCTATAGTAGAGGAGGTAAGTCTAGTGGTATGACAAAGAGAGGGCCTATAGTAGAGGAGGTAAGTCTAGTGGTATAATGACAAAGAGAGGGCCTATTGTAGAGGAGGTAAGTCTAGTGGTATAATGACAAAGAGAGGGCCTATAGTAGAGGAGGTAAGTCTAGTGGTATAATGACAAAGAGAGGGCCTATAGTAGAGGAGGTAAGTCTAGTGGTATAATGACAAAGAGAGGGCCTATTGTAGAGGAGGTAAGTCTAGTGGTATAATGACAAAGAGAGGGCCTATAGTAGAGGAGGTAAGTCTAGTGGTATAATGACAAAGAGAGGGCCTATAGTAGAGGAGGTAAGTCTAGTGGTATAATGACAAAGAGAGGGCCTATAGTAGAGGAGGTAAGTCTAGTGGTATAATGACAAAGAGAGGGCCTATAGTAGAGGAGGTAAGTCTAGTGGTATAATGACAAAGAGAGGGCCTATTGTAGAGGAAGTAAGTCTAGTGGTATAATGACAAAGAGAGGGCCTATAGTAGAGGAGGTAAGTCTAGTGGTATAATGACAAAGAGAGGGCCTATAGTAGAGGAGGTAAGTCTAGTGGTATAATGACAAAGAGAGGGCCTATTGTAGAGGAGGTAAGTCTAGTGGTATAATGACAAAGAGAGGGCCTATTGTAGAGGAGGTAAGTCTAGTGGTATAATGACAAAGAGAGGGCCTATTGTAGAGGAGGTAAGTCTAGTGGTATAATGACAAAGAGAGGGCCTATTGTAGAGGAGGTAAGTCTAGTGGTATAATGACAAAGAGAGGGCCTATTGTAGAGGAGGTAAGTCTAGTGGTATAATGACAAAGAGAGGGCCTATTGTAGAGGAGGTAAAGATGTCATTTATTTCTATGAAGATGTGTAAAATAGCACCACGTACAGGATGTTGATGCAGGAAAAAAATTAATGTGATTTTTGAAAATATGTTCTGAGAATGTATATATTTGTTGATTGATTAATTATCATTTAATGAAAATCTTGTTTTGATCTTCCTTGTAATTATATGAAAGGTTGAAATATATCTCACCTATTTATATACCTGTTGTAGGTTGAGGTACCATTTGAGTTGAAGCTAAATGTGTCAGACACCCAGTTCATTGTAATGGAAGAAAGTACTACCTGGGATACTAATGCTGTCATTCTAAAGGTAACTCTATTATCACTGTAGATAAAAAAAATGAATGTGTTCATTCTGTAAAGTGTCTAGATTTGTAGTCTAGATTGATGAGACATAAAAATTTTTGTAAGACTAACAAAAGTATTTTATTTGTACAAAGTTTAAAATTAATATATTTCATTTCTTCTTATTCAAGGCAAAGAATGTACTCTGTAAATAAACTTGACATATTTTTTTATTTTGTTTACTTATGAATTATTATAGAGCACAGCAATACTGAATTTCCGTCCCAAAGCCAAGGACAAAATTCTGACCAGCACTCTTCAGTCTTTGGAGGTATTTTCTTGCTCTTTGACAGCAGAAGAGGAGACAGCTCAATCCATAATAGATCCACTTACCATCCACATTGATCTCAATGCTAATCCACTTCCCAAACATAAGCTGTCATCATCCACTGGATTATTGGAAGCTTCTCAGGTCCATCAGAATAACCTTGTACTTGAGGTACCCAACAGATCTCTTTGTACAATGTATCCACAATGTAATGTAGGATAATTAGAAATATTACAATTTTGTTAATGCCTCTTTTTTTTCCCAAGTTCCATTATCATTTTATGCAAAGTATTGAAAAGATGATTTAGGGTGAAAATAACCTGAACAATATTTAGACAGATTAGTGTACTGTAATTTAAATTATATGGATTAATTAATGTATTCCTTTATTTTCAGATTACATTTAATGTTATGAACATTCGACTGTCCTACATTGACATGAAAATGTTCCTGGCTATATTGAATTCCATCCCAGAGCAAGCGTTGAAAGCAACACAACATGACAAACCTACAGACAAAGCTTATCCAGGTATGGCATTTTTCCGTAATTTAAAAAAGAACACTGTTAATGGTTTTAACATTTTGACATTGTCTGGGCGACATTAGTACATGTATTGCACTGTGACTTAAGGGAGACAATCCTTTCTTTGTTCACATTGCATCAATGTTGATTTAAGAAGAAAGAGTTGTCTATCTTTGCTATGTGAAATTTTGTTACTCAGAAAATGAAGTGAAGAAGATAGACAACTGCAGTTAATTTTCCTTTAAAATCTCTGACAGTTACAGTTCATTTTGTAATTTTTTTGGTTTTACTTATCAATGGAAGCATTGGTTTTTGTTAATTGGAAAGTCTGGATTGTTCTCAAATGATAGTTTAATTAAAGATTTAATTTTACATCATCAGCTGACAAGCTAAGCAATCTCCATGATATGGGGTTCAGTATGGAGGATTGTAAGAAAGCTCTTGATCTGAACAAGATGAACTTAATGGAGGCCGCAGTTTGGCTGACTGAGAATGCTGTACCAGAGGAAAGGAGCCGGTCAGAAGAGGGGGGACTTCATATCACAGGGATGGAGGTTAGTGTCAGGGGTGGATCATGGATCTTTTCTCAGAAATGCTAAGGTTACTTCTCTGGCTTGTTTCTTGTGAAAGGCCAAGCACACGCTGTAATCAAAATGCTGTGAAAAAAATTGGACAAGGTATTGCTGTTTTCATTTGTTGTGCATTGAGAGTAAAACTGCTTATATTTTCTGAAGTATTATCTGGAAGTAATGGGTCTATTTCAACCAAACTTCCCACAAGTCATCTTTTGGTGATTTAGCTTATGTTTACAGATCTTAAAATAAAATGCCTTGGGTATTCCAAAAAGAGATTATTTCAAAATGGCAAAAAATTTGATGGGGTTATTTAAAAACCTTAGCTTTTTATATGTAGTAAAGATTCAGATTCAAATTTGTATAATTCTCAACAAGTGCAATTTTTTATAATCTTAAACTTATGAGCAAGCATCCTTATAGTAGAGTTTCACATCTTGTTATTCCATGGCCACTTTGTCATTGTTATCTTGTTATTTTTCCTCCTATTTCAGATAAAGTCATCTTCTATGTGTGTTTGCCTGATAGACGATTGTGGGGACTCCGATGTTCCACTGGCAGAAATTTCCTTCAACAGCATTCAGTTTTCCCAGCAATTTCTCCCAAGACAAGAGGGGAGTGGATCTTTTATTTTGATGGGTGACTATTACAACAGGAAACTCTCTGGATGGGAGCCATTTTTGGAACAATGGAAGTAAGTGAGCTGTCACTTGGTTATAATTTTCCTGAAATTTATATAAATGTCCTTGCTGGATATTTTTTATCTGTCTATTGGCAATAGACTATTAAGATCATGTGAAGATAAAGTGTTTGTCATCAAACTGTGTGTTTTTCTAATAATTTTAACCGTTAACTTCTGAACTGTTATGGTGATTTTATTCAATGCCGTGAAAAATGATATAACATATGGAAATCATTCAAAAAGTACTCTTCCTTCAGTTAACGGAAAACGTCCAGACACTGTACATAAAAAATTCTATATTTAAAACTCCAAAAGCAGTGTTATATTTTCATGTGGAACCTTTTATATCATTTTAGTTGTTTGTGTGTTACAATTTGCATGTATTATATATGTGCAGTATAAAGGGATCTGTTCATATATGCATCAACTCAATATATTTTATTTGAACTTCATCAGTTCTGTTATAATAATGAAATTATAACACTGTATACGACTGTTCCGGGTTTACTGCAGGTCTCAGACTTCTCATATTCAGCTAATTAATTTTCTTTCTCTTGAATAATTACAGATGTCGTTGTGAGTGGAAACAGTACTATCAAAATATGGAGAAGAAAACTGCCATTCAAATCAATGGTAACGTTCTTATAGTTTCATTTCTGCTAAAAAAATGTATTGTAAGTCAGTAGTTTCATTTATTCCTTTTAAATATAGATATAAATAACATTTTCATATGCCATCAATACACATGAACATAAGTCACAAAGCTCCTGCCCTGACCATTAGGTACAATGAAGTGTCACTAAAGACCATTCAATTTAAATATAGTGGCATTCATTTGGATATCTAGGTGCATGACACTTTTGATTTGACTTTTTCGAAGACATGTATCATTCATTGTAAATTATTCAATATTGAGAAAATTTTGGACTTTGAATGATACAGTTCTGTTATTAATGCTTTGATAATCTATTTTGAATCATCAATTTATTAGAAATTTTTTAAGGTATTGTAGAGACAGGGAAACAATAACAAGACTGTTGAATGTTTAAAAGTGCTTTAATTTATTTTTTTCAGCACAAGAGGTGTTGAATCTCAACATCACCAGTACACTCCTGGAGCTGTACAACCAGACAAAGAATACTTGGTCAGAGGACTACTATAAACAAATTGTGTAAGTCTAACAAAAGGACACATAAATTTTTACTAGCCAAGTGTTTTTATATGCTTTTTATCGTGAAAACTCTTAGGCTATCTAATATCAGAATTCAGAAAAAAAGTTTGTGAGATATTTTTGGACTTTTCTGTTATCTGTAGACCTCTCAAGGAGTATGTTATGAAGTTATAATCTTTGGCAACTTTTCTGTTACGGATTTTTCTTGATGGCCTGATGCATTGATCCTTTCAGCCCAGCAAATTCCCAAAACCAGCCCCACCAGGCTAGTCATGCTGCTGTGAGCTGTCAGAGGAGGAGAGTTCCATTTGTACCCTTTATGTTGTCCAACGAAACAGGATGTACTCTCTGGTTCACCACAGTGACCACCACACCAAGGTACACAAAATTGACCAATCAAAATTATTATGTCTCAGGCATATTCTTGTAATTTGGGGGTGGGTTAATGGAGATTGGAACAAATAAAATTAAAATTAAAAATATTCCTGAAGCCTTGGAAACAATCTAAATCTTGTAAAAAGCAAATAAAACCAAATCGGTTTATAATGTTACATGTTTGATTTGTTCCTAAGGAGAGGTAAGGTTGAGTTACAAATACATAATTTGTACATAATGAATGGCAATGTTATAAAAACAAGTTTTATGAATTGCTGTTTTCTGCTTTGCCTTTTTTTATGATGTTTTTGTCATATTTGGATAATTTTCAGGTCAGGCAGAAGAAAAGGTAATAAGGATGACCACTATATAAAGGCTTCAGAGTGGAAAAAAGTGGAGTCAGGAGAAAAAATGCCATTCTTCTTCCACAACAAAGAGAAAAATCGCCAGGAGGTGAATGTTTTAGTATATTCACTTTCTGATGAGTGTATATCTGTATAGACTTGATGATAACAGAACCTTCTCTTAAAATAAGGCATATTTTCTGACTTATCTGTATAGAAAACCCATGAGTTAAGCATCAATCAGCTGGTTGTGAAGGTGGATGGGTGGATGAAGCTGTCCAATGTGACGATGGATCGTGTGGGTGTGTACTTCAGACATGCTGAACCTGATGTCTCACAGGCCAAAGGATTAGCTGGGGTATGTACTCTCTACATACTTCATATTTCAGACTTTTAGAGAAAGATGAGCCAAAGGCTCAAGTGAGCTTTTCTGAAAAATTTGTCCGTTGTCTGTCGTCATTGTCGTTGTTAACTTTTCACAATTTCATCTTCTTCTCCAGAACCACTGGGCCAATTTCAACCAAACCTGGCACATTCTTGGGTAAAGGGGATTTAAGTTTGTTAAAATGAGGGCCACACCCTCTTCCAAGGGGAGATAATTACAAAACAGTGGAAAAAAAATAATGGCATCATTCTTTTAAAAATTTTCTTCTCAAGAACCAATGGGCCAGGAAAGATGAAACTGATGTGGAATCATTGTCATGAAGTGTATATTCAAATTTGTTCATATCATGACCCCTGGGGGTGAGGTTGGGCCACAATGGATGATCAAAGTTTTACATAGGAATATATAGGAAAAATCTTTCAAAAATCTTCTTCTCAAGAACAGCAAAGCCATGATTGGTCATATTTATATGGAAGCATTCTCAGGTAGTGTAGATTCAAGTTTGTTCAAATCATGACCAATGGGGTAGGGTGGGGCCACAATGGACAATCAAAGTTTTACATAGGAATATATAGGAAAAATCTTTAATAATCTTGTTCTCAAGAACAGAAAAGCTATGATTGGTCATATTTATATGGAAGCAACCTCAGGTGGTGTAGATTCAAGTTTGTTCAAATTATGACCCCAAAATCAAAATCATCAAATCATGGCCTCAAATCATGGGGATAGGGTGGGGTCAGAATGGGGGATCAAAGTTTTACATAGGAATATATAGAAAAAAAACTTGAAAAAATCTTCTTCTCAAGAACAGCAAAGCCTTGTTAAGTCATATAGAAGATTCTCAGGTAGTGTAGATTCAAGTTTGTTCAAATCATGACCCCTGGGGGTAGGGTGGGGCCACAATGGGGGATCATAGTTTTACATGGGAATATAAAGAGAAAAAACTTGAAAAAAAAACATCAAAGCCATGATTAGTGTATTATTGCTATGGAAGCATTCTCAGGTAGTGTAGATTCAAATTTGTTCAAATCATGAACCCCAGGGGTAGGATGGGGCCACAGTGGGGGATCAAAAGTTTTACATAGGAATATATAGGAAAAAAACTTCTAAAATCTTCTCAAAAACAGCAAAGCCATGTTTTGTCATATTGATATGGAAGCATCTTCAGGTAGTGTAGATTCAAGTTTGTTCAAATCATAACCCCCCCCCCCTCCCCCCGGGGTAAGATGGGCCACATTGGGGGATCAAAGTTTTACATAAGAAGATATACGAAAAATTCTTTTCAAGAACAGAAAAGCCATGTTTAGTCATACTGGAAGCATCTTCAGGTAGAGTAGAGTAAAAGTTCGTTCAAATGATGACCCGGGGGGTTGGGGGTTGGGGGGGGGGGGCGTTGGAGGAGCCACAATAGGGGATCAAATTTTTAACAAAGGAATATATAGGAAAAAATCTTTAAAATCTTCTGCTCAAGAACAGCAAAGCCATTTGTTATATTGATATGGAAGCATCCTCAGGTAGTTTAAAATTCAAGCCCTCCCCCCCCTTCCCCCTTTTAAACTTTTCAATACTGAACTGATTTGTTCTTTCTCCTAGCCAATGTGCTCAGGTGAGCGATGTGGCCCATGAGCCTCTTGTTGAGCCTTGTGATGTGTAGACATAAAAATAGGCCCTTTAATACATAATTAGCTTTCTTGCATATTCTGCAATTTATCAGAAGCCTAGCCTCTTGTTTTAAAATTCTCTTTTGAAGAATGCAAGGGCAGTGGATAGTCTTATCAATATGTGCATCTCCATATTGTGTTTAAAATGCCCCCTCCCCCCTCCCTGAGCTAGGTTAGGGCCAAATGGGTCACATGGCCAGGGAAACTACTTCAAAAATTTTCTTTATTCCAGGACAAATATTGAAGCTTAAAATGTATTGGCCAGGAGCACATGTTTTGGAAATATTCTTAGAAAAAAGTTGCTGCTGTTTATCTTTTTTTTTTCTCAGGTCTAAAAAACTGATAACCATTTTTCCTTGCTTCAGTTAACATACAGTTCAAAACATGACCCATCCAGACAGAAGCCAGCAAGACTTGTGTTTGATGTAAAACAGGAAGGAAAAGCTCGTAAACTGATAAACGTCAGATCAGCCCTGATTGTC
>NW_026889826.1:625000-650000 GCF_033153115.1 Saccostrea echinata
GTCATCAAATGTCTTCTCTTGGCTCTTTAATTTCTCTAGTAATGACTTCTCTATTTTGTGTAATTCTTCCATATTTTCTGAGAGCACTGTGTCCACCATGTTTTTGAGAGACTCGGCTTCAGCCTTCATGGATGTCTGTATGTTGTCCATAATCTGTTTAACTTCTGTGGCATCTTCCTGAACTTCTCTCTGTAAATCCTGTGATGTTGGAATAAAATAGTTATGGATTTTAGAGATTTCCTTTTGGCAAAGTTCAAATTTATCTGTGTAAAGAGTTTCTAAATCAGTAAATTGATGTCCCCGATGACTTTGCATTGTTGTACATCTTGAACAAAGAGGAACATTGCATTCTTCACAGAGAATATCTATATCTTTGGTGGGGTGGATCTCACATTTTTCCCGAGGAAGTTGTCGTTTGCGTTGCTGGTAAAGGACTACCTCATGATTCTTATTTCCTGGCAATTTCAGATGTTGGTCTCTACATTGTTTACACAATCGGTGATGACATGAATTGCAGTAGAATTCACAATTGTTGTCACAATCCTCAGTATCACACTCTACAAAGTGTTGAGCAGTGCCTGGAATTTTTGGTTTGGAAAGTGCCATCTAAAATTAATATTTAAAATTTGTTTATTGAATATTTGAATATTGAATATTTGTGGATTACAGAATTGTTGTAATCACGAATTCAATAGTTTAAGGTGAACTACACGTAAACAATATGTTTTGTTTGACTATGTCAATCTGAAGAGGAATGCCTTAATAATGGAATCAAGTTTCTAACTTATTCTGTTGTATTAAATCTCACAGAAATATGACTTGAATAGACAAAAAGCCCTATTTGAAAAAAATTCACATTTCTTGTCTGCAGGCATCCCAGTACTTACTTTTGACACAAATGACCTCTAAAGTTATATTTGTTTTCAATAAACTTTGGAATGTCAGAATGAGATTTTAGTCGAGACTTAGACGAGATCTGTAATTTACTTCCTGGATGGAGATAAATATAGATTTAAATCTCCCACAAACAATGCAATCAAATGTCAAACAAAATGTTAGACTACATGTACTTATAAGTATAACTGAATAGGAAAATCAATATTGTTCATTATTACAGAAAAAAAAAATTATTCATGTCAAAGCTAGAGTAAACAAATTTATTTTACAGTATTTTCCAATTTTTGTTAAAAAGGTACTATATATAGATATTTGTGATTGTTAGCTTTAGCAAAGTGTAATGAATGAATTCGAAGAAGTGAATATTTGAGCCTCATTTTTTTAATAGCAAAAAATAAAAAAAATTTTAAAGAAGGAAACTTATTGTTATTATTACAGTTACTTATTGATTGATGTTGAGCAATTTAATGAATTCTAATTGAAGTTTAGTGAATGGACAAAGTATTTTGATTAACATTTATTGTGTTTTTTTCCTTTCCCCCTACTTATTGCATCATAAAACTGTGATCTGCATCTGGTATATTTAAGGCTTAAGAGGATAAGAGCATGTAAAAATTAAGCCAAATGTCAGCATTTTCTGAGTATTGTAAGAAAATTAAAAAAATTAAAGGATGACCCCCCTCCCCCCCTACCCGCACACACACACACCCGTTACACCACCACCACTTTGTGAAGTAATAATATATAAGTATGCCAAAAATACCCACTTTATTGGACCACTGGTTTTAAAATGGCCAAAGATTTAGAACTTACTAGTTAATTCGTTTTGTTCAGTTAACAGAATTACATTTTTGCTAAATGTGTATCTTCTAACATGCAGGTAAATTTAATATCATGGAAATCCCACCCAAAGGAACCTTACCACTTCCACTTCCATATGTGTCTTCCATGCTCTATGTCAGGCCATCTGATTGGCCAGTGAAGTATTGCAATCAACCAATCCAATGGCAGAATGTTGGTTTGGCAGGGGAAGTCAAGGAGAGAATAATGAAATGCGACTCTTCAGAAGGAACTGGAGTTTATAGGTAACACTCCTTCCCCACAACCCTTAATTTCTGTTGTTGTATGCAGGAGCAAAAGTCCATAGATTGTTTATCGTGCAAGAATTTGAAACCTTTTAACTAAATGAGTTCAAATCTCTGTGATATAATTTAGGGATATAATTGTCACGGACTTTCCATGATTGGCGGTTGTCATATATGAAATGAGATGTAAATGATTGATTGTAATTTTCATCTTCTAAAATCACCAACTGCAGCAATTTTTTAGCTCACCTGAGCTGAAAGCTCAAGTGAGCTTTTCTGATCACCCGTTGTCCGTCGTCCATCCGTCCGTCTGTAAACTTTTCACATTTTCAACTTCTTCTCAAGAACCACTAGGCCAATTTTAATCAAACTTGGTACAAAGCATCCTTGGTTGAAGGGAAGTTTAAATTGTTAAAATGAAGGGCCAAGGCCCCTTCAAAGGGGAGATAATCAAGAAAAGATAAAAATTGGGTGGGGTCATTAAAAAATCTTCTCTAGAAACACTGGGCCAGAAAATCTGAAACTTATGTGGAAGCATCCTGGGGTAGTAGAGATTCTAAATTGTTCAAAACATGACCCCCCCCCCCCCCCCGGGGTAGGGCGGGGCCACAATAGGGAATCCAAGTTTTACATTGAAATATGCAGAAAAAAATCTTCGTCTCAAGAATCACTGAGCCAGAAAGGCTGAAACTTATGTGGAAGCATCCTGGGGTAGTGTAGATTCTAAATTATTCAAAACATGACCCTCCGGGATAGGGAGGGGCCATAATAGGGAATCCAAGTTTTACATTGAAATATTATTTAATAAGTAAAAATCTTTAAAAGTCTTCTTCGCAAGAACCACTGAGCCAGAAAGGCTGAAACTTATGTGGAAGCATCTTGGGGTAGTGCAGATTCTAAATTGTTCAAATCATGACCCCCGGGGGTAGGATGGGACCACAATAGGGAATCCAAGTTTTACATTGAAATATTATTTAATAAGTAAAAATCTTTAAAAGTCTTCTTCGCAAGAACCACTGAGCCAGAAAGGCTGAAACTTATGTGGAAGCATCTTGGGGTAGTGCAGATTCTAAATTGTTCAAATCATGACCCCCGGGGGTAGGATGGGACCACAATAGGGAATCCAAGTTTTACAATGAAATATTTCAATTAGTAAAAATCTTTAAAAGTCTTCTTCTCAAGAACCATTGAGCCAGAAAAGCTGAAACTTATGTGGAAGCATTCTGGGGTAGTGTAGATTCTAAATTGTTCAAATGATGACCCCTGGGGGTAGGGCGGGGCCACAATCAGGGATAGACATTAACTTTTAAATTCACTTGCCCTTCAGGCAAGTGATCTGAAATGTTGACTTGTCCGAATGCAAAACTTGGTTGCCCAAAATGAGGGAAGAAGAATATTATTTATTACTGTAAATGTTATGATAGAAAAAAAATGAGACCAAATACACTGTCAACTTGGCAAGTTGAGCTACATTAGAAAAAAAAAATTGATGCAGCATTTTACATAAATGTGTGCCACTGTCCTTGTCAGTTTAATCTGCTAATACACACTGCCATACAGCAATAATCCTCCATTTCATATTTTTAAAAATTATTTTCGGTAGGATCCTTTTGTGAGTCGTGATTTTCAAAGATAACAGTGAAGCAATGCTAGTGGAAGATAGCTGCTACGATATGTACCTATCTAGATCAGGATATTAATATGTTACTTACATTCTGTGACTGTAATAAATAATCTCATTTCCTAGTAAGAAGTTAACAAAGTTGTTAGACGTAGAGCTTATTTACCACGAAAGAAAACAGAATAACGAACCCGATTTTAAATGGACTGTATAATCTAGAAATGCTACCAAGGAATTTCGAACGCAAATCAATGTCAAGTCAGGTACCTGGTGGAAATCAAATGTTCAATTTATTGTTTTATTCATAAATTAATGTATACTAAATAAATATGTACCTTTCTATAAGAAAAACTCACTTGCCCGATCGGACAAGTACGTCTAAAGTTTCTCTTGCCCGAACTGAGAATTTACTTGTCCCGGGCAATCGGACAACCGTTAATGTTGATCCCTGACAGTAGGTACTACAAGGGGGGAAATCAGGTGAAAAACAGCAAGGCCAAAGTTTCTCAGGTGAGCGTTGTGGCCCATGGGCCTCTTTTTTATTGTACAAGCAAACATTTCCTTTTTTCCGCGATCTAGCAAAAATCTTTGCAAAAATGGCTTCTGAAGTTAGCTAGCCCATCTAAGATGGATATTAAAACATTAAGTATTAAATGAAAAACAGACACGACAGAACTATCCCTCTTCCATGAAAATATTGAAAGCATCAGACTTTATTTGTTGTTGCAAGAAAAATGATGAACTTCCATAGTTACAAATAAACATTAAATAACTATGTGACACAACTAAGGGTCTGGATAAATATTGTGACCATAAAGGTTCATTGTTATTACAATTTCAAAATCCTTTAATATGTAAAATGTTTACTTATAATATCAATTTCAGTATGAATTGAAGTGTGATTTCACGTTAGTTTCAGTTGTCAAGAAAGGGGAAATGATGATGTCCAAATTTTAAAAAAAGTGTTTCTGGAATTTTTGCATGTCAGTGCCAGCTGGCATAAGATACTGACTGTAGCCAATATACAGTTATGCCATGATAGGTTTCATGGAAAACTTAACATATTTTTTTAAAAATGATCTAATTTAAATTTGGGATAAACTAAATCATGGTATAAATATAAATTTATTTCCCCAATAAATAAATTTCCATTATTAGTAATATTTCAAAAATGTATCTCTGATTAATTGGATTACTGATTTATATTTTTTGTCATTAAATGAATACATAAATCCAATATCCAAATTTTTCTGCAAGCATTTTTATATATCGTAAAAAAAAAAAATTATTTGCATAAATGATCACCAATTGTGCACAGAATATAAAAAAGAATTGTCTGATAAACAATTTTAAAAATTTGCCAAAAGTGGGATAAGTGAAAAAAAATTTTAATTTTTTTTGCAAGAAGTGTGAAACACAGAAAAAACTCATTACAGGGTATTCTTAATATCTAAAAAGAAAATCTTTTGTCTAGAAATTTAGCTTACTTCTGGTAGAACTTGATTTGATGTTCTCGCAATGTTTAGATTCTGTGTGTCGGTCAAGCGGGAGAACTATCCTGAGCAGTTACTGACAGAGGACTCGAGTTTGATTCTACCAGGACACACTGTATCCATACGTCCACCTGTGATCATTCGTAACCTGCTGCCCATTGAACTGAGATACTACATCAGAGATACACAGATCTGTGGGACAGTGAAGGCAGGAGAGAAGGCTTACTTACATGCTGTAAGTACAATCAGGCTTGAGGCCTTTATGAAAACAATTTCTTGTTTTATGTACTCTATCCCACAATTTTTTCCACATATTTCAAGGTGGGTAAGTAGGTGTTTTTTTTTTAATTTTTTTTAAAGGGGGAGGGGGCATATTTGCACATGTCAGTATGTCTGTAGACCAAGTGTTGTCTGCTAAATAAATCTATCTTGAGACTCCTTTCAATGACAGACATCAAACTTGGTACATTGGTATTCCCTGAGAGTAGAGGTAGATTTTTAGGTCACAATTAAGGTAAAAGGTCAAGGGTCAAACTACTCTAGACACAGGAAGATCTTGTCTGTTCAATATGTAAATCTTTAGGGTTTAAAACTGACATTTTATTTGGACATTGTAAACTTTGAATATATTCGTATCATAGTCAATTTAGTTATTAATAGTGAATTATTAGTGACAGTAAAGTAAAATAAAAGTTTATTAAAACCAGCACGGACATTAATGATGTATGAAATACATTGATTTATAATGGGAAAAGAAACTTTAATTTCATGAACCATTATAATTATTATGTTAAAATAAATTGGATGGTGATGTTGGTACAATGATCTATAATTTTGTAAATTCTTTTGTAATGGAATTGATCAGAATAGACCAATCAAACCCATCAATACTAAGTAATAAATTTGAACAAAAAACAGAAAACATTGTTTTTTAGAGGGACCTGTTTTGATGGACTGTCCATTTGATCTGTGAAATATATTTACACAGTCACATAATCTGTTTGCAGGCTGATCCCCAGCAGACAATGGAGCTGGGACTAAATCTTGAGAACTTCCCCACCTGTAAGGAGTTGGTGGTTCCTCCTGTCACCACCGGCCCCCAGTACCACAAGGTCAAGATTCGTCTATATGACACCAAGAAACGTTTGCTGGAGTTACTCATCAAAATCATCTTCAGGAAAGGAGGATCAGTCTCTGTAGGTTCTAGAAAATTCTTCTGTTGCTTAAAACATTTACATGTATTTCTTTATACATGTATATACATGTAGTACAGTACACATGTACTGGAGTATTATAATAATATTACGGTGTAAATTCATCAAAATATCCTTTTACATACTAGTGACTATAATTACATATTTTAAAATTTACATTGTAGCGATAAGGAGTAGAAGATTCAAAGTACATGGACTGTAATGTTTGTTGCAAATATTTTCTTTGTAGATCCATGTGACAGCCCCTTACTGGTTGGTCAACAAGTCAGGGCTCCCCCTGGTGTTCAGACAGGACTTCTCCCAGCAGGATGCTGCCGGACAGTTTGAGGAGCATGAACTGGCCCGCTCAGTCACCCCACTACTTTTTTGTTACGCGGAGAAGGACCTTCTCAATCTGTGAGTACACTGAGATTATTTTATGGCTTAATGTCCGAGTTGTGTTACATAAAAGGTTTTCAGTTACTGATGTCTGAGTACATGAAGTTAAAATGAGCTGATGGTAAACCCTTAGTACAAGCATGTCATGTCAAAGTTTCATTTCCTTAGGAAGTTAAAGTCTTAACCTTTACCATAATTTAATTGATGATTCATTTACAGACTAAAAATGCTCACTCCCACTGGATCTTTGGATGCTGTTTTTTACCTAATTATATGTTTTAGATGTGTGGCCAGTTTTTAGATCAGATCTAATCCCAAGTACATGTATCTGTAATCTTTACCTGAACTAAACTTGTATGGGTGATGCCTCACTCTTACAGCTTTTTATGCTTGGGATGCTGTATCTTACATAGTTTTCTAAATGACTGGCCATCTAAGTTTTAATATGAATTCAATTCCATAAAGCTACAAAACCTAACATTGTCTAAATTGTAATTGATGATACCTCAAGGGTAACATGCGACTGCAGTTTTGCTTCAGATTATCCATATAAGTAACATTATATGCAACTTTCATTGATATGAAATTGCCTCCTTATTAGATTATGCCTTGTGTCACTGATTACCTACTGTATGTTTGTTTTCCTTTTACAGATGCACAATGAGAGTAGGAAAGTCTGTCCAGGGTCCAGATGCTGTTCCTGTGTGGTAATAATTTACTTTTTACAATCTTTTTAGCTCACCTGAGCCAAAAGCATCCCCTTGTTAATGTGTAGATTCAAGTTTGCATAAGACATGAGTCCATTGGGCTATAGTTTGTCCACTATATGGCCCGAGTCAAAATTTTTCAGAAAAAATAAAGAGGGAAAAACTTTTAATTAAACAGTAGGAGAGATTTTTCTTTAAACCTTTTCTCAAGAAAAGCACGACCTTGGTGCAAATATTAGCATTGAAAAGGAGTGGAGAGAAAAAAATATTTACTGTGTCATATTTTGACATGTTGTAGAATGATGGAATTTTAATTTGGAACAGTTATGGTATGTGTACTTACAAGCTTTCTCATGTCCTTTTATTTGACACAGGTGTAAGAGGTTCTCCCTGGAGAGTGGTACCGGCATGAGGAGACTGAATGTGGTTCCTAAGACTGGCAACCGCCCAGACTGGTTAGTACAACTACAAAGTCAAGCCAAGCTGTCATTGGCCATTTGTATCCCTAACACACAGTAAGTCCTACAGAGACTGGGAGGGAAGGCCAGTTCTATCTCAGGTGGAGGAAAAAGCATGGCCGCTGTATGATGAAGTCCCAGGGTGATTGTATCTGATACCAAACCGCTACTCATCTGTATTTCATCTACTTGTTTTTGATTGGCATGAAGCACCTGAGGGTTTAGAAAGGGACTTGTCATATTGGTGTATTGTTTCGCTAAAGTGCTTAATTATGTTCCCCAAACGAAGTTTGGGAACATATTGTTTTTCCTCTGTTTCTTATTTAATATTATTATTATTATTCTTCTTTTTTTCTACTTTCTTCTCTGGTACTTTTTTGTCCGGGAGTGTTCTCATAGAACCACTCATCCGATTGACATGAAACCTTTTTAGGGTTAATAGGCATGTTGTGTAGGTGTTCGGAACGAAGGTCATTTTGCGTGCACATGCATGCACGTGCGCGCGCGTGCAATGAGTGAAATGACTGATAGACTTGATGAAGCCGTAACTTTTATATTTCTTGATGAGTTGCTTTGAAACTCAAAATATAAAGATATATTAGTAGACTAGACAAGATAACCTGGTCAAATAAGCGTGAACTCATGCGCATGCACGTGCGCTCTTCTCTGATTGGCTGATACAAAAATCTCAATAATTTCCTTGTTTTTTGACAAAATACTTTGAAATTTAGAATATTAGTATATATTATAAGATGCTACAACACGTTATATAGGAATTTTTTTAAAAACATGTGCATGCAGGTGTGCTGCAATCTGATTGGTTGAAACTTTAAATGTCTATAACTCCCTTGGTTTTCAACAAAACAGGATGAAATTTACGACATGGATAGGCACATAGAGCTCCTACATTATGATACTATCAAAATTGAATGCAAGGCCAGGCATGCGCGTATGCTGAATTCTGATTGGCTAATACTTAAAGGGTTACAGCTCTCTTATTTTTCAATGAAATTCTTTAATATTTAACACAAATGTATGTATTGTGAGAAAATTAATGTGAAAAATGTAGAAAACATGTGCAAGCACATGCGCTGAAATTTGATTGGCTAATACCCATATGGCTATATTGGAGTAGTTTTCCAATGAAATACCCTTAAAAATAAAGTGTCCATCTATATTACAAAAGTATTGTCTAATTTATTGAAGCTTGTAGGGAATGGGGCATCATAAGGGATTGGGGAGCCGTTTGGGGAACATCTGTAACGGTTCCCGTTACAATTAGCACTAGTTTTTTTTTTTTTTTGTTCCTTTTGAATGCATTGATATTTAAACTTTGGTTGTGTATACACTATATTTACCTTTAAAAAGGTGTGCTATTATATGTATTTCTATTTAATTTTATTCTTTAATTCAGTTTCATATATACATGTACTAAAAGACATAAAGCAGTCCTGTCCTCCTGAAATTTAGTTTTTTGTATCATATATGACTTACTTGTAAAGGGATATTTAGACCTTCATATATACACTTAATCATACATGTAATGAAAAGTCCCAAAACTGCAAAAATACAGAAATGAATTGCATTTAAAAAGTTCTGATAATTGATTGATGAAATGTAAAAGTTTATTCATAATTGAAATTGATGTTTATGATATCATTTAAGACTTAAAAAATGCATATATTGTATCACATAGAAATTGTTGGATGTATATGACTCCGTAAGTGTTCAGTATCCTTACTTTAAAAAAGAAGTAATTGTTGAAAGTTAACGTTTGCACTTTATTAAGATACCTGTTAAAGGTCATGGATAATCATTGCAAACCTCAGCTATAATGTATGATCCTCTCCCAGTCTGGCCATGGTTTCATGAGAAGGGAATATTTGGTAGCTCATTAAAATATTGACCAATGCAAGTAAAGCATCAGAACTTTGAATTTTGATGTGACCATTTATTACCATAACACAGTTTATGGAACATTTTTTGTTTACTGTTGATGTCAGTTGTTGATTTGAATTGCGATGAAAACAATTATTTTCATTTTGCTGAACATAACAGCGTAGAGGTGTAATTATTCAAGAATACGTCACTTTATGTGTCCAAGCAGCCACTGGTAGGAGACGGCTATATGCAGACTCCGGACCATGGCTGATACGATGTGAAAAAGAATTTTACTTACATGTACATAAAACAGTTTGTTTTTTTTTTTCAATATCAAATTCTTTTCAGGCTTATATTTGAATTTTATATACATACATTTTTTAGGGTGTATAACATTGGTATAGGGGTACACCAAGGGAAAGGACTCTATGCTGACACAAACATTGTGACCTTTGCCCCCTTGTATGAAATTGACAACCAATCCAGTCACAGACTTGCAATCGCTCAGAGACACCTTGCCCTTTCTGAGGTAATTACATGTGGGATTAATTTGTTGGCAATTTTTAACTTATTTTCAGGTAATATCATTTACAGGTACCTTTTCATGCAAGAAAATTAAAATTTATTCAGTTTATTTCTTTCAAGATATAAATTGATTTTAGAAATTGGCGAAGGTCTTACTTTTTGTGCACATTTTGTAAACTTGATCTTTTGCAGAAAATGAAGCTAGACACCTGTTTAATTGCCCTTCCACAATGTAAGCTTCCATTTCATTGGCCAAGACTTGACCTTGATCAGTTGTTATGTGTAAATCTATTGGATGTTGGATCCTCCTCCTGGTCAGGTGGATTCAGAATTGATAAAACAGATTCTTTCCACATAAATATAAGGTATAAATTGATGTTCATTGTGATATATTCATTATCTACACATGTACTATCTTGCACAAATGTAGTCTTGAATGGGTAATAATGAATTCAAGTTGATAAGATTGTTTGAAAATGTACATATATAGTACTTGAGTGTGCAGTATATTAAATGTGTGCATCTTTCATTTGTGAATGCAAATTTTTGGGGAGTGGAAATAATTTACAGATAAGGGATGTAATTTGTTTATCAAAGTATCGAGCTATTTAAGACATCACCCATTTTACAAGGCTGTAAGGGGTACCTTATCCAAAGAAATTTAATGACATAATTTAAGACACAATTAATTATTATACATTCAAGCTTTATGAGTTTCAATGAATAAAAACATTACCTGGAGTTAATGTAAGTGTTAATTATGGAGTTAATGTAAGTGTTTATTAGAATGTTTCTATTTTTAGGGATGATCACAATGTGAGTCATCTCCTGAAGGTGGAGATAGTGATGGAGGGACCCACATACTTCATAGTGTTTGGGGATGCTGGGGAAGTCCCCCCTCCCATCAGAATAGACAACTTGGCTGAAGTTAGTAGACTTCATTTTATATCATATTCAAATCTCAGAGAAAATAGTCATGTACATTGTCTTGTAGAGTCTGAATTGTAGGTCTTTTACATTCAAGTTTCATTCAAGCAATCTGTGTTTCAGATTCCTGTGGAATATTTCCAAAGTGACACAACAGAACAGAAGCTGAGAGCTTTCGTTCAGCCTCATGTACAGTGTAGGTTTCAAATTTTCTCTGTACTAATTAATAGTTATACTAATGAAGTTTGTTTCAATACTTAAGGATATCTCATAAAGCTGAATTTTAATGTAAAATAATATTGATAGTACCTTATGCCTGGGATGAACCAATGTTGAGCCACTCAATAACACTGAGGGTAAAGGGAGGAACTAGTGCCACCTACAATATGGACAAATTGGAGGAAGGGAAGCAACTCTGTTATCCAAACTTTATTTACCTGAGAGCATCAGCTACCTCTGCAAAGTGTGTTTTGTTTATTAGCTCACCTGAGCCGAAGGCTCAAGTGAGCTTTTCTGATCACATTTTGTCCGTCGTCCGTCCGTCCGTCTGTCCGTCTGTCTGTCTGTCTGTCCGTCCGTCTGTAAACTTTTCACATTTTTGACTTCTTCTCAAGAACCACTGGGCCAATTTTGACCAAACTTGGTACAAAGCATTCTTGGGTGAAGGGGAATTTAAATTGTTAAAATGAAGGGCTAAGTCCCCTCACAAGGGGAGATAATCAAGAGAAGACAAAAATAGGGTGGGGTCATTAAAAAATCTTCTTCTCAAGAACCACAGGGCCAGTAAAGCTGAAACTTATATGGAAGCATCCTGGGGTAGTGTAGATTCTAAATTGTTCAAATCATTACCCCAGGGGGTAGGGCGGGGCCACAATGTGGAATCAATGTTTTACATGGAAATATATAGGAAAAATCTTTAAAAATCTTCTTCTCAAGAACCACTGGGCCAGAAAAGCTGAAACTTATGTGGAAGCATCCTGGGGTAGTGTAGATTCTAAATTGTAAAAATCAGGACCCCGGGGGTAGGGCGGGGCCACAATAGGGAATCCAAGTTTTACATTGAAATATATAGGAAAAATCTTTAAAAATCTTCTTCTCAAGAACCACTGGACCAGAAAAACTGAAACTTATGTGGAAGCATCCTGGGGTAGTGTAGATTCTAAATTGTTAAATTCATGACCCCCGGGGGTAGGGCGGGGCCACAATAGGTATTACAAGGGGGGAAGTCTGGTAATGAACAGCATGGCCAAAGTTACTCAGGTGAGCGATGTGGCCCATGGGCCTCTTGTTAGCTTTATCAGTTTAAATCTAGAATTAAAAATCAATTTTTCTGTATTAAAATGAAATTTTTATGCCCCCTTATCGAGGATTCGGGGGTATATAGTTTTTGCCATATCTGTCCGTCCATCCATCTGTCTGTCTGTCTGTGTCTCTGTCTGTTTGTTTGCAAAAACTTTAACTTTGCCCATAACTTTTGATTGGTTGGATCTTTGACTTTAATATTTCACATGTTTATTCCTTGTGACAAGACCTTTCTTTAGGTACCATCATATTTGACTTTTGACCTTGGAGTTAGACCCACTTTTGCAAAATTTTATTGGACTTTAACCTTGAACATAACATTTGAAAAGTTGGTGCTTGGGCTTTCAAACTTCACAAGTGTATTCCTTGTTACAAGACCTTTCTTTAGATACCAACAACTTTGACCCTTTGACCTTGACCTTGGAGTTTGACCTACTTTTGAAAAACTTTAACCTTGGCCATAACTTTTGAACAATCGGTACTAGGGCTTACATTCTTCACATGTGTATTTTTTGTGACAGGACCTTTCTTTTGATACCAACAACTTTGACCTTTTGACCTTGACCTAGGAGTTTGACATACTATTGAAAAACTTGGCCATAACTTTTGAATGGTTGGTGCTATGGCTTTCATATTAAACATGTCTATTTCTTGTGACAAGACCTTCCTTTGGATACCAACCACTTTGACACTATGACTTTGACCTGGGAGATAACCTACTTTTGAAAAACTTTAACCTTGGCCATAACTTTTGAACAGTTGGTGCTAGGGCTTTCATACTTCACATATGTAATCCTTGTGACAAGACCTTCCTTTGGATATAAACAACTTTGACCCTTTGACTTTGACCTTGGAGTTTGATCTACTTTTGAAAACTTTAACCTTGGCCATAACTTTTGAATGGTTGGTGCTAGGGCTTTCATACTTCACATATGTAATCCTTGTGACAAGACTTTTTCTCTCACCTGAGCTGAAAGCTCAAGTGAGCTTTTCTGATCACCCGTTATCCGTCGTCCGTCCGTCTGTAAACTTTTCACATTTTCAACTTCTTCTCAAGAACCACTGGGCAAATTTCGTTGACAGATAAGACGGACCATAACAATGTCGGACTAAAACAGAGTCGGACCATAACGAAGTCGGACTATAACAAAGTCGGACTACCGTATATATATTTATTAAATAAACGGAATAAATAAATGAATGAATCCAATGATAGGTATATTTCTTCAAACAGGTTATAAGCGTAATTAATTGGGTCATTGTCAAAACATGGATAAGTCTTAGATAAACAATTACCGCATGCATCCGACTGGCGGATACTTAACTACTTTAATGACGAGCATATTAATTATGAAAAAAGTTCTTTGATCTTCCGTGGAATTTGGGTTTTCAACTAAAATGCAATCATTTCGACCATGGATTCCATCAGCGACCGGTGTGTTGCGTGTACGAGAAAAGTATCTGCAAGACAACATGCACTACTGTGTGATGGTTGCAATCGCTGGCAGCACAGAATCTGTGATACAGGTAAGTGAAGATATGTTATATTATGTAATATATTATTTAAATTGAAAAACTGAAAAAAAAAATACCGATAAATATAATTAGTTAATTATCTGATTGATTAGAATTCCTGAAAATGTGTATTTATGACTAAATATGTTATATATATATATATATCTATACAAGTATATTGATGGAAGGGAAAGACATGCATGTATAGCATATGAAACATATTATTTTCTGTTGTACTCAATTTGGAATAATTATTTATGTATATTTATATGCAGATGTAAACTTTTTAGAATGTTCTGTAGTTTTTCTTTAATTTAAACACTGTATTATTGTGAAAAATACATATAGAACAGCAGAGAGTGTCTTATAAATGTGTTGAAAATAAAATCAGGATATTTTAAAAATTGTTTTGCCAAAAGCATCTTAACTATTTGTTCAAATTGGCTTATAAGTATTACTTTGCTTTTTTTTCTGAATTAAAAAATTATGTGATAAGTCATTAAATATGAAATAGATTTTTTTTTATATAGAAATATCTCCTTTGAAATAATTTTGGTATACAATATTACTTGCGTAAACCTATTAATTATATGTACCAAATACAAATTGCTAGAATTAGATTATCTGCACATAATCTAAATGTTGAAACTGGTAGATATGTTAATGATCTAAATTAGAAAAAAAAAGATTATGTAAAATGTGCTCTTTAATTGAATGTTATCGAAAAAGTATTATAAGAAATCCAGTGTTTGGAAATTAATTCAACTTCTAAGTGTACAAAATATAAAGGAACTTTGTAACCTTGGAAAATATTAATATCAAGCTTCCACTAAAGAATGAAACATTTGTAAATTTTTAAGTATTTTTTAATTACAATTGCCTGTTAGAAAACACTTTCTACATAGTTTACTTGCTATTTATTGATTATGCTCACTCTCATATTGTTATATTTTACAATATTTTACAATATTGTATATATGTATATATGTTTGGTTATTAATATAGGTAATCTGATGTGTCGTATGACGCAAAGAAATAAAAAACTTGAACTTTAAATATTAAAATGATAAACTAAACATATTTGACCAATTTTATGCAATGAGTATACCATAATTATACAATACAACAAACATCTTAGCATAGAATAATAAAATTTACATTAAAATAGAAAATAAACACAGTGAAAATAGAATGTAAAATATATTCACCCTGTCACAAAATGTATTTAATTATAAAGTTTCCCCCAGTTTTAAAACCATTAATTTGTTACCTCACAACTCATTTAAAACATTTGCAATTGCAAGCATGTTGCCTTTTTTTTGAACATTGAAAATAATGGTTTGACTACCATGGCCTGTATATCAATATTATTCAGGGTTTGGAGAGTTTAGGGGGAATACCGAAATAACCGGGGAATTTCATCATTGATGTAGGTGGGAAAATTCCCCAGGCCCCGGGTCTTTGGGACAACCCTGGTTATTCATTAAAATTATTATTGTATCGTATCCAATTTTTTTCTCTCAATATGCAGTCTTAGTATGAATATGTAAGTTAATTGTTGATTATTATGCTTAAACTTATAAATGTAAATTTGTTTGGTATAATTATATGTAAATATAAAATATGTCCAAAAACTAAGTTTATCAATATGATGTGGACAAGTTGAAAGATAATATTATCAATCTAAAATATCACATCTTAATTTGTAAATAATTAATTATGCCTTTATTCATATAGTTTAACTTATTCTTTAGGGATATCCCAGCGAGAGTACCGTGACATGATAAGATCTGAAATTACTATTAATTTCACCTGCACCATCTGTAAAAGGAATGAGGAAGAGACCATCAGGTATTTTCACTTAAATATAAGATGTTCAATTTTATTTTTGTCTATGCTGTCTAAGTCATATATAATCAACTTGTAATATCTTAGGACCACATTGGAAATAAGTAAGTTTTATATATACAAAAAAAAAAACATTGTCAAATATTCATGCCTCGTCCAAAGGATTTTTACAGTGAATAATAATAATAATAATAATAATAATAAAGTAAAATTAACTTTAAATTTTGTTTTACTTCAGTATAATTATTTTTTATCTTTTTGCAGTGGTCCAAGAGATTCAACTCATATTGAGTCCCTGGATGCAACACCTCAGTATGGCATGTTTGATGTTTCAGTGTTGACAACAGGCAGTCTGAATGCCACATACATCATAGAGACTACAGAAAGAATGGTAAAGTACATGTAGTAAAATAAATCAAAGAATCCATAATTGTATTTTTTTTCAAGTCTATATACTATAAAAAGAATAACCATGGAATCCGATAATCAATAAAAAATGAACATTAAACTTTTTGGTCGACTTTGAGAAAGGTATCAGAATTTTTAGCTTATGAATTTTAAAATATTGAAATATAGAGAAAAATTATTAATATTAAATACATTTTAATTTATATCTTAAAATAGCAAAAGATTTTTTTAATTATGAAGAAGATTGTTTTCATTAATTATATTGAATTATTTTTTAGGTGCATGGAAAGCCATCCGCGAGGAATTCCCCAACACACTTATCAAAGGATGTGCTTTTCACTTTGGCCAGGCAGTGTGGCGGAAAGTGCAGGAATTAGGACTGAGGACGACATATACCAAACGTGGTGCTGAATATAGGTACATCAGGTCTTTGATGGCACTGCCCTTTCTGCCATCTGCAGACATTCAGCCCGCTTTTGACCGACTATCAGCCAGAGCAACATCCCAGGAACTGCAGCAGCTTGTGGCATACATGGACAGCAACTGGATTGGAAGTGCGGTTTGGCAGCCCAGGAACTGGAGTATCTTCCAGACCAATGTCAGGACAAACAACGATGTAGAAGGTAAGCTAAATATTTCTCTTAAATTATGTGATGGTAATAATATAAGATAACAGCCACATTTAAAAAAGATATTTAAAAAATTCTTAAGAACATATACATGTAATAAAAAATATCTTTGAATATGATTTCTGTATTCTTTTATTTATTTTTTAATTTACATATTTCAGGTTGGCATACCAGGATCAATGCAGACATCGGTAAAGCCAATGCCGCCTTCTACATCCTTGTGCCTGCTCTTCAGCGTGAGGCGCGATTGGTGGACTTGACTGTCCGACTTGTGTCAGAGGAACAGATTCTCCGTTGCCAACGTAGGAGGTACCAGGACCTCACTTGCCGGCTACACGAAGCTTGGGACCGTTATACCAACGGAGAGCTCACAGCATCCCAACTGTTGCGGGAGTGTGGTGGTGTATATGGCCCAAACAACGACTAGTTCTTTGGTGTTGTGCTTGTGATTGTGCCATGTGACATGTGTACATATGTGTTAACGAACAATGAATAGTTCTATAGTGTTGTGATCGTGACTCCCAAGTGTTGACTGTGTGATATTTACACCAGTGACAATTATTTGATACAGTTAAACGTTGACCATATAATGTGCTTGCTTTATTTATTTGGTTTCAAACTTTGTTTGCAATGAAAATAAATTGATTGAAACACACTTTTTTGTTAGTTTTCCTTCATTACAATTTGAGGCTTTAATAAGGTTTTAAAACTGCCTTTTCAATCAGTGCATAAATTATATAAAATTTTTACGTCATATTTCACCAAAAAATATATTTTTTTGCCCTGCAAAAGAGTAGTACCGCAGTTATTGTGAAACGGTCTATAGTTCAAGTCAACAAACTATGCTGCAGCTTCACTACGAAATATACAGAGGCAATTCTGGTTAATGAGAATGATGAGAATAACAACCAGGTACACAAACATGTAACTCTGGCCTAACAAAATAAAATGAGAACAACATTGTGTAAGTAATATAAGGCCTATATAACAGTATAACGCATAAGAAATATACTATAGGGCAACATAACCTTTTATCAATTATCATATGCAGTCCACTTACTAACGTACGCGTACGTTATAGTACAATTCAACGTTTTTAAGGTCAGTATACCTTCATACTCTTTGGAAATCATAAAAAAGTCTTCGAAATAAATATAACTTAATTAATTAGTAAAAATAATCCTATGGTCCGAGTTTGTTATAGTCCGATTTCCTTATAGTCCGACTTTGGGTAGTCCTAGTTTGTTATGGTCCGACATTGTTATAGTCCGACATTGTTATGGTCCGACCTATCAGTAAATCGCAAATTTTAACCAAATTTGGTACAAAGCATCTTTGGGTGAATGGGAGTTTAAATTGTTAAAATGAAGGACCAAGTCCCCTTCAAAGGGGATATAATCAAGAAAATAAAAAAAATTGGGTGGGGTCATTAAAAAAATCTTCTCAAGAATCACTGGGCCAGAAAAGCTGAAACTTATGTGGAAGCATCCTGGGGTAGTGTAGATTCTAAATTGTTCAAATCATGACCCCCGAGGGTAGGGCAGGGCCACAATAGGGAATCCAAGTTTTACATTGAAATATGTAGTAAAAATCTTTAAAAATCTTCTTCTCAAGAATCACTGGGCCAGAAAGGCTGAAACTTATGTGGAAGCATCCTTGGGTAGTGTAGATTTTGAATTGTTCAAACCATGACCCCCAGGGATAGGGCGGGGCCACAATATGGAATCCAAGTTTTACATTGAAATATGTAGTAAAAATCTTTAAAAATCTTCTTCTCAAGAACCACTGGGCCTGAAAGGCTGAAACTTACGTGGAAGCATCCTTGGATAGTGTAGATTTTAAATTGTTAAAATCATGACCCCGGGGGTAGGGCGGGGCCACAATATGGAATCCAAGTTTTACATTGAAATATATTGTAAAAATCTTCTTCTCAAGAACCACTGGGCCAGAAAGGCTGAAACTTATGTGGATGTATTCTGGGGTAGTGTAGATTCTAAATTGTTCAAACCATGACCCCCAGGGGTAGGGCGGGGCCACAATAGGGAATCCAAGTTTAACATTGAAATATGTAGTAAAAATCTTTAAAAATCTTCTTCTCAAGAACCACTGACCCAGAAAAGCTGAAACTTATGTGGAAGCATCCTGGGGTAGTGTAGATTCTAAGTTGTTCAAATCATGACCCCTGGGGGAAGGGTGGGGCCACAATAAGTACTACAAGGGGGGGGGAATCAGGTGAAAAACAGCAAGGCCAAAGATATTCAGGTGAGCGTTGTGGTCCATGGGCCTCTTGTTTAGGAAACCAACAACTTTGACCCTTTGGCCTTGACCTTGGAGTTTGACCTACTTTTGAAAAACTTTAACCTTGGCCATAACTTTAAAACATTTGGTGCCAGGGCTTTCATATTTAACACGTCTATTTCTGTGACAAGACTTTCCTTTGAATACCAAGAATTTTGGCATTGACCTTGACCTTGGAGTTTGACCTACTTTAAAAAAAAATTTAAACTTGGTCAAAACATGTAAACGTTTGGTTCTAGAGCTTTCACATTTCATGAACATATGTATCACTTGTGACAAGACCTTCCCTTGGGGCTCCATTTGATCTTGAGGTTTTACTTACTTCTAAAAAAAACTTTGACCTTCACCATCACTTTTGAACAGTTGGTTCAACGGCTTTCAAATTTCACAGGTATATTCCTCGAGACAGACCTTTCTTTAGGTACCAACATTTTTGATCTCTTGACCTGGAGTTTGACTTCCAATTGAGAAACTTTAACCTTCGCCATAAGCTGCCATATGGGGCATCAGTGTTTCACAAACACATCTTGTTGATATTGTTTTAAATGTTTTAAATTTTATCAACATGAAGTCATGCAATTCTTCATTTTATAATTGATAGATCTTTAATATGTAATTATTAAATTGTTTTTGTTTTAAGAAGTCCAACACAGGATAGTCCTCACACAGACCTTGTTTTAGAAGTTGTTCAAGATCAGTACATCAAATTCTGTAAAAAGGTATAGTACATATTTTCAAAAAAAAAAAAAAAACTGCTCCAGTTTAAAAATAAAATGATTTATGAGATGAATATGATAAAGAACAAAAATAGGGTTGTATACATAAGTTTGATTGATTGTCAGTTTATTTGAGTTTCAGCTGAACATTTTAAGTTCTTATTCTTTTACACATACCTGTAGTTTCTTGAATGTAGGAGTAATTGTCGGTGCATCCAACATGTGCTTTTGACAATATATTTGTACAGGAGATGTTATTTATTATTTGATAGGAGGTTGGTAATCGTAACCAGTTATGGAGAATGACCAGTGGGGGTATGTTAGAGCATGAGGGGTCAATATCTCCTAGAGACCCCCACAATAGGTCCTCCTACCCCTCGGGGAAGAGCATGGTACTGGACATAGATGACATCGCCCCCAGACCAGGCAGGATTGTCCCCCTCACCCTCAGAAAAAGAGACGAGAGGAGGAAAGCGACACAGACATGGAAGTTCACTGAGGTGAATTTTTTGTTGGTTATATCTTAGTCTCATTGAATTCAAGATAACAAGGCTTAACTGTATAAGTGAAGAAGATAACTAAATGTTAATGGAAATAATTATACATAGTCTTTTGAAAGTAACTTTGTAATTTTAAGATTAATGCGCATGTTTATTTGCTTGAAGAAAATAACTTGTTTGCACTCAGGAGGTTTTACCCTTAGGCTAATGTTTCAGGATGGCAGACTGTGTTGTGTTGATGGTGCTATGTGTGTACAGACACTTGGAGGGGTAGAGTGTCTGAGGGACTCAGCTGTAGCTGTAGTGGGGCCTGGTCCCCCCTCAGGGAGGAGTGTCCCTGCCCACATGAAGATTGACAGACAGAGGCTCCTCCCAGGGTCAGGCTGTCTTGCTGTCAGGACCGTCATGGATGGACCAATCAGAGTGCTGCAAATTACAGATGTCTCACAAGGAGTAAGTTTGTTGTCCACCTCAAAACAAATCCCAGACAGTATTGCATAAATTGACTGTTGTGTGGAAAGGTTCCACTTTTCTTAATATGATCAGTGTATATTATTGAGATTTTAACAACTCTACCCTGGATTTTTTTTAGTCTGTTGCTGAAGTAACAAAGAACTACCAAGACTGGGTTGTTTGTGAAGAAGATAAGGTGGCTGAAATAGAGAATAAATCAGCAGAGAAGAAATCAAGTTTAGAGGTCAGTCATTATAACTAAATTTGATTCAGGAAATGTATAATAGCCATATTGTTAATATACATGTATATATGCATTTATTATCATTATAATAAAGAAAATTATTATTGATATCAAATGTTGAATTTTGTTTAATTCTGTTAAATGCTACCTACAACAGATGCGAGAAAAAAATTGTAATTTTATTAATTGAGCCTGTGTGTTACAGATTTGTATGAGTCTGAAGGGGGGTGTGGGTTTATCCCTTGTGAATTACACCCCAGAGGAGCTGGTCTATATCTCACTACAGAACATCTCTCTGGACTACATCTCTAACCCTAATTACTTGACGGTAGATGTAGCGGTAGCCAATGTACAGGTACGTGTATATCATTAACAAATTTTAATTAATTAAATCATGTGATAGAAGTGTGTGACACAACACCTTTCAAACTAAAAGTTCAGAGGTTTATGAATATTTTTGTAAACAAAATTTAATGCCAAGTACAGCTGTAATATACAGTGAGTACAAGCTTATCTTTTAAAAAGATAGGTGAGCTAGCGCTGTAGCTATCATAAACCACAGAATTAGATATCTGAATTATTGGATTTATTTGCTGAATCGATTTTAATTCTGAAGGGGGGGGGGGGGGGTCTGGCAAAATCTTTCGAGTCAGATTATTTATTTTCATGCCAGTCAAGGACAGATTATTTATTTTCAAGATGATCAAGGACAGATTATTTATTTTCTTCTTAATTGAAAAAGTTTGACAAAAACAAACAAAAAAAAGTTCAAAGAGGGACCGGGAGGGGGGGGGGTGTTAAGTAGTAATAGTCAATGACAGATTATTTATTTTCTTACCGGTCGTGGAAAGACAGTTATTTATTTCTAACTTTTTTGAGGACAGAATATTTATTTCCAAAATCTTTCAGTCCCCCCCCCCTTCAGAATCAAATGGTCGTCCCTAATTATTAAAAGGAAGACACAGTGGTACACTGGAGGTAGTGTTGGGGTGTGTGTCTTAATTCAGAATGGTGAATGTATCAGCTATTCAGTGTTTAATACAGAATATTCATCAGACTATTTATAAAAAGGCTATTGTTGGATTAAATTCGGGATACTGTGCTTTAAGCATTCTGTAGTTTACTGTAATTTCAATTTTGAAGTGAAAAATAAGAGATAAGTAGAACCAATGAACAGCTAGTTTAAAAACAGTCCAGTGTGGTACTGTTTTGTAGCAATCGCATCAGAGTCCTTTCGGGCCTTTCCCGGCAAGCTCGGAAAACATATCCGAGGTTGTTATTCCGAGCTTGCCAGAAAGATCCAGGAAGATAGTTAAAAATAGCTATTTTTTTTTTAAATTATAATTTTAGATATTAGAACTGATCTGTACAATTTTGGCATTTACTGTTACCTTTTGAACGTTTATTTAAGGTTAGACAACAAATCGCGAAACTTCAGATCATATGTATTTTCAGATTAAAAAACGAAATTGACAATTTATCTACAAGTAGTATTCCCAGAGTGCCCTACCATGAAGTCGAGCATACATCTCGAGTTATTGCTAGCTTGAGAGCGCCAGCAATAACAATCGGATCATTACTCGGGCGTTTCCGTCAAAAAAGGAAAAATGAGAAATTAAAGAATTATAATTATATCAGTGCTACTGCATTGTATCAATCGTTTCTCGTGTCTTTCCAAATACTCTGAAAGATTTCCTGGGTTTGTTTCTGAGCTTGCCGGAATTATCTAGGAAGGTAGTATACATGGTTATCTTTAAGGAAAGCTAGGTTTTACCAGTTGATGTTGGCATTATATGACCCAAATTTTCTTGTACTTTTAATCATAGGTTAGACAATAAATTAAGAAATTCAGAATTCGGACCATATCAATTTTTTATGATAAAACGAAATTATCATCGTACAGTCTATCTTCAGTAGTTTTCCCGGAATGCCTGACCGTGAAGTCGAGTATGCGTATTCCAGAAATATAGACTAACGTAGTTGCTAGCGCTCGAGAGCGCTAGCAATTAAACTAAGAAAAGGGAATTAAAATTGAGAATGCTCCATCCATTTTAAATTGGTATTTACAAAAGGTAGTCCCAAAAACTGAACATTGAGAGTTTTTCCATTTTATGATTTGAAGTAAGAAGTTTAACTAATAATGAGAATGGATTATTTTAATTTTTTTGTCTGAATTTGTTTTCTACAGGTTGATAATCAGCTGTTCACAGCCACCAGACCTGTCCTGTTGTATGTCACACCTACCCCTAGAAGAGACATCCCAGAGAATACTCCAGCACTCCATGTTGTGGCCCAGAAAATTCCCAACTCAAAATGGAATGCTGAAATTTATAAAGTAAATTCTAGTTTTATATTTTTTCAATGTTGCAGTTTGTAATTTTCAACTTGAGTAGACATAGATCTAGAGCATGATTACATGTAATGTGGTAAATACTTGTTAAGGAATTGAAAATTTGTAATTTCTGCGATTTTTCAAGATGATTTGAATTGTGTGCGAAATTCTAATCAGCCAGCCAGCTACAGATTAACAAGTTGTAACAGGTTGCAAGGTTTTGAATTCTTAGTAAAAACAGCAGTTTGTGCTTCGAAATGATAAATATTCAGTGTACAATACATGTTAATTTGGAAATTGTACTTTTTTAGCACTTAATTGTAAGCATGAAGAAACTGAGCATTCAGATAGAGGAGGAATTGTTATGGAAGCTGTTACAGTTTTGTGGATTTGGGTCAGCTGACCACATGGATGAGAAAGTCACAGAGGGGGAGGATCCAAGAAAGTAATTAAGTGGTGGACTTTGAAATAACTAGCATTAATGTCTGTTACAGAATAGAATGGAATTTATTTACATTTTGTTTACATTTAATGAAACACTTTTTTGTTTATAATTTATGGGATACATGTATTACAGTGAGTGACTTTGATTTTCTAGTAAAAGCATTCATTATTATGTACAGATCGATACACGTATCCCTGACATTATAGGCATACTTGTAATTTAAAACATGCACCAACTTTTTATAGAGCACTTGCAGCTGCCACTTCAGTGAAGACAAAGAGATATTACTTTGGACTTCTGAAAATCCACACCAGTCGTATCAATCTGAGCATGCTCACTGCCTCCAAACTGTCACCTGACCTGAAGGCTCTGAAGAGGGACATGTCTCTACCACTTGTCAGATTTGAAGATGCTAAAGTGGATTTAGGTAATGTATGGATTAGTAAAAGATGTTCAGATTAAATCTGCATCTCATATGTACATGTTTATCACTGTTTAGCAGTTACATGTATTTGTTAATTCAAGATCACCTTTAAATGTATGAACATGATGATAAATATTCTACTTTTCTAAGTATTTACATGTCACTGTATTTAATCGTCAATCTACTGACAGATCCTTTCATCAAAAGTCACCTATTTGAAACCATTGTCTTCCTTCAGAAAGAGATAGGATTCCACTACACTGAGGTATACACACTTATGTCAACTCATACAATTACATATTTATTTTGTTCTTACTCAGTCTATAATGTATCAAAGGTTTTCAAACAAAACCCTATCTGTTCACTTGTACAGTTTCTCTGTATAATCATGTTCATTGTATGAATTGCTTTGTTTGACAGGAGTTGAAGAGTCAGGCAGCCAAGATCCTGGGTTCTGTGGACTTTCTGGGAAATCCCCTGGGTCTGTTTAATGATGTCACAGAGGGAATTTCTGGTCTGATCAATGATGGCAATGTGGGGGGTCTGCTGAAAAACGTCACACATGGGGTGTCTAACTCTGCTGCCAAGGTAATTAGATCATTATTTTGAAAGTATTCTGCAATTTGATGTGCCTAACTAGGAACTGATTTATAGTTTAAGATGATTGTATAAAAGTTCTTAGGTTACAGATATTTGAAGG